>NW_020454094.1:1364999-1418246 GCF_003342845.1 Nothoprocta perdicaria
CACACCACATTACTGCAGGAAGCCTATGGATTAGGGCAAAGCAGAGGCAGTCTGTCCCAACTATGGCTAGCCTGATAAAGGAACAACATCCAGCAAGGAGCACTAAACACCATGGAGCAGCAGCGTGATGAGGGGGCTCCTCATCTCCTTCAGCATCTAAGTGAGGGCAGAGCAGGCCCACCCAGTCCCCACCAGCAAGGTTGGAAAGAGGTCACCAGGTAAGGGCACCTGCTGCTCTGCACCCTTCCCCATGCTGCTCCACCTCCATGTCCAGTCCCCTGCAGACCAGCAGGACAATGACATGGCCTTACAGTGCTGCTCTGACACAGGATAGCTTATTTCTTAAGAACAAGACTTCACTCATTCTTACAAAGCGCTTTATTTTTCATCTTCAAGCTTATAAAACTGTTACTCAAAAAACAAAGGTGTTTAAAACTTTACATATGTACAGCATGAGAAATAAATAATGTTTTAAGTCATAGAAAAACCACAATATACAAATAAGGCTTTGAAACCACTTTACCCATGGCACGGTGACAAGTCACAGATACTTACCAAAGGCTTCAATTATTGAAGCCTTTGCATAAAACCATAAAAAAAAAAATCTCCAAATGTGCTTGCCTTGCCTGGATTGAAGTTCTCCAAAAAACCTCAGACAACCATAGGCATCAAACGATTTTAAGTCTTCAGAGCTCAGTCCAGCATGTGGCAGCAACACAGCTTGAGACTGCCTTTCCGTGCAGCAAAGTTCAAGAGCAGTCTCGGTTGTTAGACCAAGTCTCCTTCTTCCCACCCCATAAAAAGGGCTAGTTCACCTCCGACAAGGTCCCATCTGCTGCAGCAGCTAGGACAGCTGCCGAGCGTCTGTCCAGCTCCAGAGCAGCCAAGTGCCGAGCATCTGTCCRATTCCAAAGCCAAGTTCATGGGGAATCCAGCTAGGACGTTGCAGTAATGAGGGTGGATGGTTGTCTGTTTGGCTCAGTTAAGTACTTTGCCTAAAGTTAAGTCTTAATTATGCTCTGGTACTGCAGCAGCATTTGAGCAGAGGCAAACACGTTCTCAGTAGTTAAGAGGACCAATGCAACATTCTCCCAAAGCAGGACAGTTCATTACCTTCCTCCATAGTCAGTAGATGTGCAGCTGCCTTAATAAAAAGCTTAATAAAACAAGCTTAATAGAAAGCTCTGTAGTAACACCCATGCTTGGTTCAGACACGTGCTGGGGCAGCTGCCAGCACCCTCAGTTGGTATCTGGACCTTGTTTTGCCCTAGATACAGGGAGGATGGAGCTCCTCCACAAGGTGACCTAGAGAGATTTGAGTATCAGCCAGATACAGTAACTGATTTTCAGGGTAAGCAGAGGACAGCTTGAAGATAAGTGACATTGTGCTTATTCCCCCCCAAAGATACTCCCCCCCAAAACTTAACATGTTTGGTGGTCTTATCTTCCCACAGCCCTTAGTGCTTTTGGATTCCCAGTCACCCCTATGCCAGGCACCAGGTTATTGTTGGCAGCTCCGTCACCARCAGTTTGACAGTCAGTTAACACGGTTGTCTTCCCAACTCCGCTGGCAGGCAAGCCAGTAGGTCATTGCTGAGGTCTAGATCTGTGAAGGCTTCATCCGCAGCTCTGCTTAAGGAAATGCAGAGTGCAACAGATCAAGAAAGGGTTAAAGGCACAAACCAGGCTCCCTGGAAAAGGGGAAGGCAGTTTCAGTTATTGGAGGTCTAGGACCACAGTCCATCTGTTTCTTGCATCCGTTCCAAGGTGTTTGGTCCTGAAGAGCTAGCTGTTTTAAGTGCTACCAAGACAGATTTTTTGCCAGAGTATCACCCCACACGTGTGGTCTTCATGCATCTAGGCTGTTTGGTTGTGAGATTTCAGGGAAGTCCTCAGAGCAAGTTTGAGAAAGGCCTAAAAGGCAGAGAGAAAACACACCTGGTTAAACACAGAGCTTAAGAGCAATAAAGTAACCATAAGAAATGCTGGGACATTAGAAACAGGTTTTGACAGTCCCAGTTAATATTTTATTCTGTTAAAAAAAGCTCTTTGCCTGATAACTACCCAGTGGGAACAGAGCAGACACAGCACACAAGCAGATAGCTGCAAATAGAGATTACAGGTCTTGATAGAGCCTGCCTGTGCAGAGCCCTTCAAGGGTAGCCAGATGTTCACAGACGGTCTCCAGGCAGGARCTCTAATCTCTCAGGGACTTGGCAGGGACAGAGCGTCCAGCAGCAGTCGTCGCTCACGGGCTTGGGGAGGAAGGACCATTTCCTGGAAATCCAGCTGCTCGGAGCAGCTCTGCTCTGCCTCCTGTGGAAGCCACGCTGCACCAGCGAGCAGGAAGGGCACATCTGCCAGCAATTTCTGTTTAATAGGTGCTACAAGCAGCRTATCAAAACAGCCTTTTATTGTACCTGCAGGAGCATTTGCTTGATCTTTCACTACTTGCAGCAGAGCAGCATTTTTTTGTTGCAGAGGGATCTCATTCATTAGGTAGTTTGCTACTGTAYGTGAAGCAGCCCGCTGGGTTCTGCCAAGCCTGGAGCCGATCAGCTCACATGCAGGCAGAATGCTGCTTTCCAAGAAGGTTGTGCAAAGCTCGGCTGCCACGGGGCTCTCCTGACCTGAGCAGCACTTGATGGGGAGCTCCAAAGCCACAAGTACACAAACAGAGACTTAAGAGAGGCCAAGCAGCAAGGACCAGACCGAAAGCAACTGTCATCCAGCCAAACTAGCAAGGACACATCTGAAGCGTCGCTCGAGCATGTTGAAGCAAACAATCTGCCCCTGCTGGCGTCAGTCTCAATGTAAGGACTGATCCTAAGTGTCTGGAAGAGCATCCCAGAGGCAAACAGGACTCCAAGCCCTGCTGGGGTGTCTCCAATTAGCTTTCCACTCTTGCAAGGATCCTGAGTTTGAGTAGCACCAAAAGATACAAGAAGCCAAACTGGGACCAGAAATGAATAGTGTCTAATTATCTATGCTTAGTTAATTTTCATGTATGCATTAAATCTTTCATTAAGTCTAATAGCAGGGAATCATGTTAGAMTCTATCCACCTTTGATAGGGAAGAAAAAAGGAAGTTCTAATAGYCTAAAGACTCTACTCATGCATTAGACAGGATTTCTCCAGGCTGTTTCCCCCTTACCTTTTTTGCCAGTCGTCTGCACATTTCACAAACCAGAGCTCTTTGCCAGGAGATATTCTGGTCAGCTGGGAATCCTCCACACAAAAAGCAAACCTAGGGGGAAGGACCAGAAGTCAAGATAAGTCACCTCTTGCTGCATGACTGACCCAGTTGTAATCCATATGCCAGGTTCATTTTAGGATGAGTTGTGTAGTTTGACCCTTCTACAGGAAGCATCTTGACACACCATTACTGTGCTGAGTAGCTGCTGCAACCTTTTCTTAATGTCATATTTYGCATGAGAATCTTTGCTTCTACTTCTACTTTGCTCCACACATTTCAGAAAATAGGATGTAGACTGCCTCATGGATGACAGGAGACACTTATTTATAGCCAAGAAACATGGGAAGTGTCACAGTAACTGTTGTTACTTGGCAGATCTGGGTACCTTCAGAGCAGCATTAGCACAAGGTCTGGGACCTCTTACTTGGCACCTCTACTTCTGGGTTCACCTTGCTTTCCTGTTGGATAGCTCAGAAGGAACAACAGTGTTTAAGTGGTTGGTGTTACCATGTTCCTGTCTGCCTAGTTTATTGATCTAGCTCATTCTGCCAAGTCAGTGCAATCACACATATAACTAGAATAGCCATGCTAGTGTGTGCTTTAGTGTTTATTCTTGGCATTTATTATTTTAACCCTTCAGATAACATCTAAACCTCTTAAAATAGGCTAATTCAACCCCTATGTCACATGCTCTAGGACTCCCTGCTTGAGCAGGAAGGTTGGACTAGATGATCTCTAGAGGTCCCTTCCAACCTTGAACATTCTGTGATTCTATGGGCAGGAGTTTTATATTATTTAAATAAAGCAGAGTGTGTCAGATCTAAATTTTAAGCTAAGCTAGGTTTCTATTTCTATTCTATAACCTCACATTGAACCTCCTCATGTAACCCATGTTCCTGCCCCATGAGGAAACATCATCTGATGACACTGAACATGAAAGACTGTTCCAGCTACCAAGTGAGGTCAAAACCCCAACACCACTTTCCRTGGAGCTCCGTGCTGAAGCTTCACCCACGTGTTAGCAGAGCCTCTCACCTCTGCTGCGTTTCCCCAGACTTCACCCGTATACGTCTGATGTGCAGCTCCTGGGGCGACTTCGCAGGCCGGTACCAGTAGCTCTTGAGCTCTTTCCACAGATCGTACCAAGACTGAGAGGTTCCCTCCCAGGTGAGCTTTATTTTTAAGAGCTCACCCATGTCCTCCTCAGTGTAGACCAGGAAGGTGTTGGTGGCATTAAGGCCAATCTGCTCCAGCCTGAAAGATAAGCAGAAACTCAACCTTTCTTCCTTATGGAGGAGTGCCAGGAGGGCTGTCATTCAGCACAAGGCTTCAGAGACAGCCCTTTGCAGCTTATCAAGTGCTTTTTGTTTAACTGTCAACAGTCAATTAGTGATAGCATTAAACCAGCTCTCCAAACTCATTTTTAATAGGAGGCATTAATTACTTGACTCAGACAGCTTTCCATAACTTAAAGGTGAATTTCAGACCTTGTTTCTTCTGCGACAGGCTAAAAAGACTGCAACATCCCCCTCCAGAGACAGAGACACTTTCAGACATACCCAAACGGGGAAGGAAGGATCAAAACCTCAACACTGAGCCACGAAGGTTGATGTGTAGAGGGCTGACCACACCAGCTTGCTTTCACAGGGGTAAGTTATAATTAAGTTACTTGACAAAAGGTTTCTGAATTGCAGTAAGGTGCAGCTGTTAGTGTCRGTGACTTATGCCACCTTGTACTTGTCTAGGCCCAGTTACCTTAAGCACAACAGGTCAGTTTACTTACATTTCTAAAGAGAGGGGTTCGGAATCTCCATTGGTGCCATGAAGGGTGACTGAGAAGGTGGGATCAGCTGCTCCCAAGCTTTTGTAGCTGAAGACGTGCATTTTCATCTGATAATGGTACACTGCAAGGAGACAAGGACAGCATAGATGGAGGCAAGTTTGCGAAGAGCCAGCGTTGTTAAGCATCGCTCTTTATTTAATAGAGTGTTGACAGGCAAAAGTCAAAGCCTTTCTAAATGAGTCTCTGATCATGCAGATATCTATACCAAGACATTGTGGATCAATTTTTTCCTGCTCTGTCTCTGATTTCAAAGTTGACATTTTCCAGGTGGAAACAGGACCAGGGAGAGAAGCAGACGGAGCTACAGGACCCCTTTCTCCACATGAGGAGGGCTCTCCAAGCCTCGCATTGCTCTAAGGTAGAGATGGGCTTGCATGCAGGGACTATGTAAGCCACAGAGCTGCTTGAGAGGCAGTTGGTCCTTGCAGCCAGAGCCCTTGTTGTGCTCCATGGAGGAAGGAGCTCAGCGACACTACGGAGCAGGAATGCGGCCAGGTAACAGCAACAGGCTCTACTGCCTGTTGCTGCCTTGCTTGGAGGCAAGGCTACCCTTCCACCTCTACAGTGGGGTCAAATAGTGTCTTAGATAAGGGTCACCCCACTCAGATCAAACGATCTCTAATCTGGATGCTCTTTAAGAGAGAAAGCATACCTTTGAACGGCATGTCAGCTCTTGTCTTCAGGTACATCTTGCTGTTTCTTTTGTTCTTGGTTCTCCTGGCGTTGTAGCCAATGCCGTTGCAGCGGTTCTTCCGGCAGCTCAGGCAGATGCCCTTCTTGAAGCGACCCGAATCGGTGCACTGGAAGGCGAAGCTTTGCTTGTCGGGGTTCACCAGGGAGTCCACGAAGAGGTGCACAGACCGCTCGTGCTCGCATTTAACAACTTCACCGATAGCTGGGGGAGCAGAGTTGCAGGGGATACGTTTTGTTTACGCATTTGCCACCTCAGCAGCCGTAAGATACAGTGAACTGAACCTTTTGGAACCCAGCGAGAGTCGAGTTCGGCTAAACTTGACATTTTTCAAACAGTAGCAATTCAAAAGGGTTAGTGCAAGACACCCGACGACTGATCACTTGTTCTCTACCACGAAGTCAGCTTTAAAGAGGAGTCCAAAGCCAGCATGAGAAGACCAGAGGTTTTGATCAGGTGTTAGGATGAAAACATGCCGATTCAGAATTAGAAGCACATCTAGTTTCTARTGGTTATCTCCAGTAGAACAGGCAGTTTAGAAGGAAAAGTAGTTTGCTCTCACAAATGGGATCATTCCCCAGCACCAACCCTGAAGTCGAGAAGTCTACAGTGGCAAAACCAGAGGCAAAACACGTAACAAGAACTTACTGCCATAGGCAATTGCTCCTAAGACATCGCTGAGTCCGCAGCCAGGCTGGAAGTCTCCCCCATTGGGGTAGATGTCCACGTGGCCGACRGGCATCTGGATGCCAATGCTGACACCAAGCGTCTCCCGCGTGTAGGTGTGCAGGACATCCACGAAGCCGGCGTCGTCGGGGGACAGGCGCTTGCTGGGGTCCACTCCTTCAAACATGGGGCCAGCCGGATCCAGGCCTAGGGACAGCAGAGGACACCAGTAAGAACTTGGGTGGTTTCATCCATAGCAGCTGCTAGGAGCTCTCAATACCCCCACAGGACACAGACATTCCCTGCCTCATTGAGGGTACCATCCCCACATCTTCACCACAAACTCACTGAAGGAGATGAGGATGATGCCTGCAACACACCCCAGTATCGGCACTGCTCTGCTCAGTCTCTGAAGTGATGGGGACGTGATATAAGCCTTCATGGTATCCCATCTACCACATCCTAACTTCTCATATTTGAGGTCCCTTCACTACAGAATCTGAGGCACTCTCTTCAACATATCTTCTGATAAAAGAAGATTTTGGTCAAACACCCCATGGGACAAAGTGTACTCAATAGTTATCACTTCCATTAATCCAAGTTGTATGGAAACAGTGTTTCCTCAAAGGAGACCTTGGATGGAAATAGCCTAAACCAGACTTTTCCATGAGCATCCAAACCTAGGCTATCCTTGGAGAGAGGCTTTTCATGAGCCTCCCAAAGTTTGGTGTCCTGCCTCAAGGATATCATATGGAGATAGCAAGAGTGCCATGACACAAGGATGCTGGAAACATTCRGAAAACGTGCTGGGGGACAACTCCACTAAAAGGTAGGGGACAGCCAGAAAAGCCACTTACCTGTAATTCTGCCTATCGTCCCCTGGACATGATTGCCAGCAAAGCCAGCAACGTGGGCCCCAAGGCTGTATCCAATCAAGTGAACATTTTGCAGTTGGAATAGTGGGTTCTCCTGTAAGGAGAAACAAATAGTTTGTGGTTTTAGAATAACTACCCAACTTCTATCTGCAGGACTCTGAGGTCCTGTTCTAGGACTAGGTAGGAGGAARCAGGAGACAAATTTTTTTTCCTCCCTGTTTTCTCAGCACATGTGCATGATATGCATGATGCCTGTTTGCACAGCACTTGTTTTATCCCAATCATCACATCCAGCTTTCAATATCAAGCAGAATATTCCTGCCCTCTTACCAAAGGGGCACCAACCCCGAGCACCCTGCTCCCACACTGGCACCTCCAAGCTGAGCTGAGGAGATGCAGGAGCCGGATCTCCTCCCCTTCCTTCACCACGGAGCCCCGAGGTTTAGGATTACACCTGCCCCTTGGCATTAGGGCTGGCGCACACCCCGCTTTCTCACGCAGCCGCCCCTCGCTGCCCATCGCGCCCGGTGCCGGTTCTACCTGCAGCCAGTTGAGCAGCTGGGCGATGCTTTTCCCCACCACCTGCGTGTTGTTCACCGCGTCCGTGTAGAGCTGGTGCGCCAGGGGCAGCCAGTCCACGACCACCACGTTGGCCTCCTTCTCCCGCTCCTGCAGGGCCGACACGAGGCTGCCCAGCCACGTTTCAAACATGCCGCTCATCTGCGGAGAGACCCGGGCATTAATTTGCCCTCCTGCCCACGGGGCAGCCCTCAGGGCTCCGTTTGCAGCTTGCACTTTCACTACACGCTTCCCTGGGAAGCTTCTCCTCTTAGACTGCACTAATGGTGTAAGAAAAACTGGTTTTGACAGACGGGGAGCAATTAGCCTCGCTGCCTTTTAAGGGCAGAGGGAGAGGCGCTGCTACCCGCCAGCCTTATCGCCCGTCCTCGAGGGCTCCGGGCTTTGAGGCATTGCAAAATTATTCCCCAGGCCGGGCATTGCAGTTTGCATAAGCAGAGGCCGAGCCGATAAGCCCACTAATGCCCCGCACGCGGTTACATAAGGCGCAGGAGAAGGGAGACAGACAAAGTGCCCACCCTGTGTCTTTGCGTGGAGCCCCCGCTGCAGGAGCCAGGGCTGCTGCACGTGGCTGGGCTTACAACGAGCTGCAGCAGCGAGTCAAGCAGCATCGCAGCAGTTGCTTGGTGGTGTTTTTAGCAAAACGGCCACAGTTTCGTTTAGCAGGTTCCTCTTAGGGGCACAAAGGCACCCTGAAGGGCTGAACAGGGCAATTTCCCTGTTTTAAGCAATGCTGGTGCTCGCAGCGGGAAGGCAGCCCCGCGGCGGGATGCTCCGCGTGGACAGCGCGGCGGGATGCTCCGCGCACTCACCGTCCAGCCGTGGATGATGAGGAAGGTCTTGGCGGTGGCGTTGAAGCCGCAGCGCTGCAGGCGGCCGCGCTGCCCCACGGCGAGCTCGCAGCCCTCGGCCTCGGCGTCGCCCGCCGCGCGCAGGTTGAACCTGACGCGGGGCGCGCGCGGGGCGGCCCCGCTTCCCGCCGCCGCCGGCGTCGTCGCACCTGCAGGCGGGGACAGCGGGGGGAAGTTGGGGACACGCCGCGGGGCCCCGCGTGCCCCGGCCCCACGGACCCTCCCCACCCGCGGCACCTGCGGCTCCCCCCGCGCCCGCACCCGCACCCACCTCCGCGCAGGTGCGGGGCCGCCATGCAGCCGGCGAGGGCGGCGCAGAGCAGCAGCACGAGCCCGCCCATGGCGCAGGGGACAGCGGGGACGGCGGGGACGGGCTCGGCGCGACGGCGACACGGGCAGCGCGAGCCGGGCGCGCGGCGGCCGCTTTAAGGGCGAGCGCGCGAGGGGCGGCGCCCGCCCCTCCGCCCCCCCCCCCGCCCTGTGGCGCGCCCCGCTCCCATTGGTCACGCCCTCGCGTGACGTCAGAGCGGGAGCGCGGGGCGGAAAGTTCTCAATGGAGGGCGGGGGGCGCGGGTGGGAATGGGGTCGTGGGGGGCGCGGGGGGGTCAGTGTGTGCAGGGGGGGGGCGCGGGGAGCCCCCCCGCTGCGGGAGGGGAGCCCTGGGGCCCCGCGGAGCAGGCGAGTGAAAGAGCGGAAAAAAGAGGGGAAAAAAGCAAAAAAGATAAACAGGAGCAGTCTTGAAACTATGGGGATTTTAACAGGAAATGACAGGAAAAAACGTGCTGCGGGGTCCCCGCTCCTGCAGCGCCGTGCCGGGCAGGAGGACGAGCGCGGAGCGGCCAGGCTCGCCGAGGAGCAGCCAAGCGCTCCGGGCRGGCGCTGTGCAAAGGCACCGCGTTGTGGAGGTGCCAGAGCGGCGCTCACGGGGTCCCCCCACGCTCCGCTCCGCTCCCAGAGCAACGCGTGTGGAACTGGGCAGGATTCCTTCATACGAGCGCCGAGGAGCATCCCGGCTCTCCTGGCAGCACCAACCGACCTTTACCTCCTCCGGCTTCGGAGACAAAAACCCGGCACCACCTTTCCCTGCTCTAACCCTGCAAGGAGCGCGGACACATCGCGCTCCGACAGAGCCGGGGAGCCGGCCTGGCCGAGCAGCCTCGCGCCTCCCACGTGSAGACCCAAGGCCTTGGAGCAGCCCATGCACCACATGGAGCCGTCAGGCCTGGGCAAGATTTATCCAGGCTTTTCCGCCTGCGGATGCCACCGGGATAAGCTCCGTTTGCAGCCCCCTCTCTGGCTTCCCCTAAGGTGATTTCTTCAGCAGCATCGCTCAATCCCAGCATCCCCATGGGGTTTCCAGGTAGGAAAAAGCGATGGAGAGGAAATAAGCGGGCACCAGAGCAGCGGTTCGTCCTGGTGCGGAATCCTGCCGTGGATGCCGTGGATTGCGGTGCCTATTTAGGGCCAGGCGCGCGGAGCCGCGTGGGGCCTCCCATCCCGTGGTAAATCTGCTGGCATCCGGCCCCRGGGTTATTAGGGAGCACATGGTCGGCAGCGCGGAGCGCGGGCACCCGGCGCCGCGGAGCAAATCCCTGCATTCCTGCAGGCGCTAATTCCCCGGGGCYGTCGCCGCAGCCGGTACCTGCCCCCGGCACCGCTGCCCCCGGCGGGCTGCGCTCCGTATTAAGGGTGAACGGCCACTGCTTCAAACCACGAGCACCGGCTTTATGCGCCACCCCCCACGTTTTGGGGAAAAAGGTGACGATTTGGGGCACYGTCCCTGACACTGTTTTTATTTTTCCCCTGACTTGCTCCCTTCTCCATCATCTCATGCAGGCCGATTCCTCAGCATCCCAAGCAAGGTCAAGGAAACCCATCACGCACATCAGCAGCATGTGCCAACGGCTCCGGTCTGTGTCCAAGCGGGAAGGCACGAGGACGTCCCCAGGAACGCTGCTCCCTCGTGGGGCTCTGCTTCCCCCTCTCGCCATTAATTCCTAATTGCTGAACTCCCCTGTTTATTGCGGTGCTTGACTGTGTGGATCCTATTAGGAGGAGGCAGCCGCTCTGCCATTAATTAGGAAAAGCCGAGGGCCCTGCTCTGTGTTTGCCTTCCCGCCTGCCATATCCAGGCGGTGCCATATTCATCCTGGCAGCTCCCGCTCCGAGGAGGGACGGATCCCACAGCTGCTCTTCCCTCGCTGTGGAGCATCCCGGGTGTGGAGGTGGCAGCTGGAGCCACCACGTTGGCACAGWAGGACACGCACCGGGGGCTCCTTGGATCCACCAGAGGGAAATCCATGGACACCRGCTGCAGCCAGGCCCTGCTGGATATGATCCCCCTGAGCGCTAGCATGTGCCCGGGCCCATGCGCTGGGAAAATGGGGCTGGAAAAGTGGAGCGGGGAGGCTGGGGGGTTAGGGAGGACAGGCTGACGTGGGGAGGCTCCRAGGAGGGGGCTCGTGTCACGCTGGATGCCACAGAGCCCGTGGGACCGGACAGCCTGAGGGGGAGCAAGGGGGTTAGGATCAAAGGGTCAGGCCACGTRTTCGGAGAGGAAAACGCTGCAATCCCGGAGCAGCCCTCGTTTCCCTGGAGRAGAACAGGCTTCGTGGGCTCAGCCAGCAGACCCAGGGAGCTGCCGAGCAAGCGGAGCCACAGAAAGACGGAGCAGATAACAGGGAGAGGAGGAGCCTACTTGGATCCATGTGGATTAGGATGAGCTGGTGGGCACCTCTGGAGATGATCACCCTCCAACCCTCCTGCTGCAGCAGCATTCCCTGGAACACTGTGCCCAGCACGTGTCCAGTTGGGGTTTGAACATCTCCAGGGATGGAAGAGACTCCTCAGCCTCCCTGGGAAACCTGCCTGAGTGTCCAGCCACCTTCACAGGAAAAAGATTTTTTCATAGGTGTTTAAATGAAGTCACCTATATTTCAGTTTGTGCTCAAATCGTGGGCACAAATGTGGGCATTTTGGTACCTTTAACCAAAAGAACATTTAGAGCAGTTAATCCAGACAGGTTAAAACAAATGCAAGCCAAGAACCTAATTCCTCCCTAACAGTGTTTGTTACCTCTCGCTTTCATGTTTTTATTAGCTTGCTGTCTTACCGCCGTGATCAACTGATCCGTATCTGGCAATGAAAGCCATGAACGAGCAGTCACAGACCCAGGCRACCCACGTAAACAGTTTGCTGGCAGCGAACGCACCGGATCGATGCAAACTACAAGGTTATTAAGCACATAGGAGGTTTATTTAACCAGGGATTCCCTCCCAGCCGGGTGTGCAGGGGTGGATGAACCAGCTGCTGTAGGACAGGGTGCCGGAATCGCCGGGTTCCGTCCAGGAATCACCTGTGTTGTTGTTGTCACCTCCTGCTGACGGCGGGGCCGCGGTGCCTCTGGAGAAGCCCCATGTGTGGCGGAGGATGAGGAGGAGCTGTGGGGAGCTGTCTGGAGRCTGGAAGCTCTCAGTGCCTCCCACYTCCAGTACTCGAGCACTGTGGAACAGTTTTCAATTTAGAGCAAACAGTGGTATTGTCATYCTCAAGTTTTCCTGCATAACCATTAGGAGGAGCCACCCATTCCCACACAGTTTGGTGATGGTTGATATCCCCACATAACCCCTAGACTGCAAAACCTGGGGCTGTAAGGTAAAACGCGAGGAAACCAGCTGCAAACTGCAGGAGAATTCCCTGCCGTTCCTGAGCAAGGAGCAGATCGCTGCAGCAAGGCCTCGCAGAGGAGCAGACCTGGTTCCATGACTATGGACCTACCTGCCACAGGACTTCATTGCGGAGCGGCCGTCGCTCCCGCTCCGGTGGGAGTCACTGCCGTGGGACAACGTGTCCATCCCRAGCTGCCGAAGAGAGGGGCCCAAAGCCAAGTATCAGCTGCTGAAGCAGGCAGGGGCCCGGGCACGTGTCGGCGTTGGCGGCTTCCCTGGCCAGGAGGGAGGGCGAGGAGCAGGGAGCTTTGGGGTCAGCTCCCGTAGGCTGGGCACCCCAGGCAGCTGGTGCACGGGGGGAATCCCGTGGGCAAACCCCAGCACCCCCACTTGGCGCTAGGTGCTAAACTAGACCCGAGATTTCCAGCGGGGATGGAAACGGGAGCCACCACCTGCCCTCGAGCCCACTGCGCCCATCTCCTACCCGGACACGTCCATCCCTGCAGACCGCAGACCTCATCTACCGCCATTAACGCTTGTCAAGGAGACAGAACATGCAAAGGATTGGAAAAAAAAACCCAAAACGCCACTTTCTTTTCATTCAGTTAGTAACCAACCTGGCAATAATTCCCACAACTCCTTATGTTTCACAGCTCTGTTTTTCTGTGAGTGTCTTGTCGTTCCTAAGCTCCGTAGCTAAGAGAAAGCCGCATTTRAAGGTGCTTCCCAGGGACAGTTCTGTGCTCCGAGAGGGCCCCGCGTCCCGAGCAGCTTCYAAGCCCATGGAAAACGATGGGAGGTGGAAGCACTAATTGGTGAAACCGGATCTCGAGCATCTCAGTTTAAGCAGCCACAAGCAAAAGCCAGGGTGCATTCTTGAGAACATGGGATCGGATATTTTTTTCCATAGGAATTCCATTTGCCAGGTGGAAAATAGTATTTTCCTGCAACCCAGCAGTGCTCCAGGGTTTTCCTGCCTTGGGATCAGTGCTCACAGGCTATTTGGAGACTTTGCAGAGAGCGTCTCCTTGGAACCAAAGCAAAAGGCACCTTTTCAGACAGGTGGACGGAGCTGCAGTCAGCAGCAGAGCTCTGCAGTTTCCAGCCACATAAATATTTGCGATAGTTCAAATATTTTCCTCTTACCATCAGAGTGAAAAAATGGCCTCAAAGCTTTGGGGTTTCTCAGTGCTAAACAAAAGATCCCGAAATAGCCCAGGGGTCAGAGCGTTTATGTGGGCAGAGAGATCCTGCTTATTTAACCCTGCAGCTGAGCCCCAACCTCTCTCATGCCGAGGAAGGACCAGGCCACCAAAATACTGGGCATTGGSAAAGATCCCATTCCGACAGCTTTTCCTGGTGAATACTGTGCTGTGGCTGGGCATCACTTCCAAGAAATGTTTCAGTTTTACTGAACTGCTTGTTAAGTATCCCAAGCAGCTCTAATTTCAAATACAGTCTAAAATGGAAATTACTGTCTACTAATGAGTATTTCTTTTGACTTTTTCCTTTTTTTATTAATAATGCTGCAATAAATATCAGCTTAAGCTCACAAAGATGAGTTATTTCACACAGACTTTCGGTGCACTTTGGTTTCTCGCACTGCTCTGCTTCCCTCTTTCTCTCCTCTCATCCTAAGCTGCCATCTAGCTGCTGCTCTTGGATTTGCTCCTTACGGAGACTGGCTCTGTGTCCTGCATCGAGCTGGGATTTGCAAACAGCGCTGGCCTTGAGCTGAGCTCAAAGGCCATGGACCAATAAAACTGACTAGGCCGTGCCTTTGCTCCAGCAACATTAGTCTTTTCTGAATAAAACGGCTGTTTTCCCTGCATAGCAAGGCTGTTTTCCTGTGCGTTCAGTCACACATCTGGTGCAAACGCACTGACACAAACCACCGACGTTCCTTAATTACCCATTGGGTTTAATCACACCTGGCATTTAGGAGCGATGTCTCCAGCAACAACCAGACCAGTCTATGCTGAGTGGTGACCTCCCTAGGGCCCCATCCAGACTTCGGGCTTTCTGGTTCATCCGTGTTGAGCGACAACCAAGAGAAGCCCACTCCTTGTCAGCACAGCCGGGATACCAGACGCCGCAATGGAGGCATCTCCATCTTCAGGAACAACGAGGAAAGACCCGTGTCCTCTGCATCTGCGCTCCAGCAGGACAAGCAACCGCAGCCTGGAAGCTCTGCTTGCACAGTGCGCATGGGCACACACACCCCGGCACGCTCCCAGCTTCACCCAACACCTGCCTGCTGCATGTGCTCCTGCGGAAAACCCGTGGAGAAGTCGCAGACCAGGGAGGCTGCGGAGGCTCCTGCTCTGCAGATCTCCCAACCTGCCTGGATGCGTCCAGGTGCCCCGAGCTCTGGGTGTCCCTGCTGGAGCAGGGGCTGCACTGGGTGGTCTCTAGAGGTCCCTTCCAACCTCAACCATCCTGTGGTTCTGTGTCCTCCATGTGCTCTGCAGCAGAGGTGCTGCCCTGTCCCCGGTCACTCACGGGCGCCGTTTTCAACCACCTTCCCCGATGGGGATGCCATGTTCTCAAGCATCCCCACGTTCTCCGCACAGCTAGCCGGTGCCCAGCTCACCCGTTGACTTGGACACCTCGCAGCCACCTGTAACGCTCCTAGATCCGTCATGTCAGGGTAGAGYGACAGAGTGACCAGAGCCACCCTGTCACAAGGCTAACGGTCACATCCAGCTGAACCTGGGGTGCGATTTAACCACATTTCACTCTGCTAAATGTGTCCTGCGCAAAGGGGAACACGCAGCTACCAGCCGTACAGCCTTGGGACGCAGGATGCCGAGCCCCAGGACGTGCAAAGGGAGGGGAYGGCAGCAGCGTGGGCATCGAGCGACGCCAAAGGCAAGAGCCCRTCCTTCAGAAACGTGGAGCAATCCCTGGGTCTGGAAGCTGCCGCCTGAGGTGCCATTATCCGTCAGGAGGGTCGCCTGCCTCCGCGGCTGCCCGAGGTGGCCTCTGTGTGTGGTGGTACCTACCCATAGGATCCATCCAGGATCCGTCCAGGGCCGCAGGGGGAYGGCGGCGGCCGCAGCCACCCACGCTCCTCCTCAGGCCGCGGCGCCGTTTTGAGGGGCCGGCACCTCGGCCGCGGGGACGGGGACAGCCCCGCACGGACACGGGTCTGCCGCACCCGGGAGCGGGCACGCACACAAACACTGGCACACGTACACACTCACTTACACGCTTGGCTTTTATATTTTTATTTATATTTATTATTTATATTTTATATTTTTWAAATTATACTTTATATTTACATTATTTATTTATATATTTATATTTACATTGTTTATATATTAATTATRYATTAATTATATTCTTATTTATATTTAATATTTTTATATTTCCCGGGCTTCGCCACAGCCCCTCCTCCCCTTCCCGCCCCCGCCCAATCTCGCGGCGTCTCGCGAGAGCGCGCGGCCTCAGCCGCCTCCCGGCAGCCCCTGCGCCTCCTCTTCCCCGCCGCGGCCCTGAGGTGAGGGCGCCATGGCGGGCGCGGCTCCTGGCGCGGGCCCCTTCCGCGCTCCATCCACCCTCCCGCCGCCCCATCCCGCCGCGGGCGCCCCGGGGAGGCGGCGAGGGGCCTTCCCGCTGGCCCGCCCCGCCGGCCGCCATCGGTATTTGCGGGGATGGCGCTGGGGAAGGACGGGCAGGGACGGAGATGGCGGCGGGGCAGCGGGGGGGTTGTTGGCGTGAGGCCCCGGGGAGCGGCCGCGGTGATGGCGCTCTTAGGACACCTTTGGATCTAATCGTGAAAATAAAGCGGTGTCTGAGCAGCTCCTTCCCTCGGGTATCTGCAGCGGCAGAATAGTCGCGGTTTAAAATGTGCGTGTCAGGGGTTTAAAACGCCTTTTTCTTCGCTGTTTCCCCATAGTGGAACCCCCGAAAATGGTCCGCTACTCCCTGGACCCGGAGAACCCCACGAAATGTGAGTCGCTTCTCGTGCCTGCTCGGGGGGAGCCTCCCCGGRGCCGTTGGGGGTCTCTGTTAAAACGTTTGTGTTTCCTTCCGCAGCATGCAAGTCCCGGGGCTCCAACCTGCGGGTCCATTTCAAGGTAGGCGGCCTGTGCGTAATGGGGAAAGCAAATGTGGTTTGTAAACGGGAGGGCCCTTTTCTTGCCTGTGCCCCTTACTGCAGTGTGGTGGCAACGGAGATGGCTRAAGGCTATAGCTCCTTGTAAGGTCTTTACCCAGAGGAATAAGTCAAATAAAAAGAAGGCTCCTAAGAAGCCCGCTGTCAAAATACGTTAGAGAAGCACAGTTGATTGCAGTGGTTGTAGCAGTAAGAATTGGCCAAGCGTCTGGTTAATGACGTGTTTCATCTTGTTTTGGTTTTTTTTGTTTTTGTTTTTTGCTTGTTTGGAAGGATCTTCTTGCTAATCTGGTTGTACTGCTGGACAAGAAATATGACTCTGTTCTGCAGCAGGGCTGTATATGAATGGTCACATTTCTTTAGAAAATGTTGAGGTGCAACAGTGAATTTAAGGCACTTTGGGGTTAATCACACACATCTGGGTTCGGAACAGATACTTTTCTGCAAAGCGYTGTAAATAATGCGGCTGCAAAGTCTCTTGAAATGTTTATTTTGATTTGTCTCTTTACTGTGTTCAAACATGATTTTGAGTTGTCATTTAGCATATTGTCTTGGGCAGTGTTAACCTAACTCGTGCTTTTTCTTTTCAGACTGTTTCCTTTCTTCCTTTTCATAACTGTCTCWCATGGATTTGAATCAGTGTAGCTTGTTTGTTTTCCTGTTGCTTCCTGTGAGGGGCAACGTGAGAAATTTCAGTTAGAATTTATCCTTCATTCCCTGGAGTTTTGAATTAGTGGGTGAAAAGGACCTGTCATAAGTGAGAATGTGTTTTAAAAGAAYATGGGTTTAGTTTTGCTGTCTGTAATGATCTGTTAAAAGAACAACAAAAACACGTCAGCCTGACAAAATCAGGAATAGTAGGAGTCATGCGAAGATCATAGAGATAGGTAGGGGAAAAAAAACAGACTTATTTTTGTGAAAGTGCTTTTGTTTACAGTATTAATTTGGAAAGAATTGTTGATTCCAAAATTGCCTTTTGCTTTGTTTTGGTTAGAACACGCGTGAGACCGCGCAGGCCATCAAGGGCATGCACATCCGCAAGGCCACCAAGTACCTGAAGGACGTGACGCTGAAGAAGCAGTGTGTTCCCTTCCGCCGCTACAACGGCGGYGTCGGTAGATGTGCCCAGGTGAGGTCTGAGGTGAAAACGCAGCAGGGAAGGGTGCTTGAGTGACTGGTTAAAGAGAAAGAAAAAGCAGAGCTGAGACTGTACTGGGAATGTTCTGTCAGTGCTGGTGGAACGTAGGAGAATCTAGTTCCTGTGTAACAAACGYGAAGCACTGCAGCCTGACAGGTTGCAATTTTGTGTGAAAGGCATTAGGTAATAATTTAAATGGATTATTTTGGTATGTCAGCTGCAAAGGGATATTTCTGTTCTTATGTGGGAAGTTGGATTGCTGATTCTGATTGCTATGATGACTTTCTTAGGACACCTTTGGATTAAACGTGAAAAGAATTTTGTTTTCTGAGCAATCTCAGCAGAAGGGGATGCAGCAGTTATGTTGTAGCCAGGATACAAACAGAAAACTCTTTTTTTCCTTCTTCCAGGCCAAGCAGTGGGGCTGGACACAGGGACGCTGGCCCAAGAAAAGTGCAGAGTTCTTGCTGCATATGCTCAAAAATGCGGAGAGCAATGCTGAGCTGAAGGTAGGTTAACTAGGCAGTAGCAAGTGCAGATTTTGCCTGTGCTTCTCTCTGTCACCAGTCCTGGACGCAGCGGCTCAAAAATCGAAGGCCAGATGGAGCCTGAAGCTCTGAATCGTGTAGTCTGTCAGAAGATTTAGTTTGCTATATTTCTAAAGATGATGTTGCATGTTTTCCTCAAGATAAAATGTAAGGGATAACTTYTAATAGATAACTAGGTCATGCATTCTCTTACCAACCACTTGGAGTGTGTGCTAAATGTCTTAAAACATACAAAATAAAGTAGGCTGTATGCTTCTGTTTAATTTATATCTTTGTAATGTACTTGATGCTTAAACTTGGCAATCCTGATGGCAGTGATGACTATCTTAGGACACCTTTGGAATCACTATGAAATAAAAACTTCATTCTGAGTCATCAGCATGATTCGTTGTGACATTTAGAAAGGTATTCTGTAATATATTTTTTCAGCTTTACTTGATGCTTYTGCTTAATGTTTTGTTTCGTGATGCAGTGAAATTAAACTGAGATGTTTGCCAGCAGTGATGATGTGGCAAGCTGATCATTCAAGTTTTTGTTAGAGAAATTACGTGTATTTTTAGAAAATAAGTCATGAGTAATGGGCATATTTTTTTCGCCCAGGGACTCGATGTGGATTCTCTGGTGATTGAGCACATCCAGGTGAACAAGGCTCCCAAAATGCGCAGGCGAACCTACCGAGCCCACGGTAGGATCAACCCCTACATGAGCTCCCCCTGCCACATCGAGATGATCCTCACCGAGAAGGAGCAGATTGTTCCGAAACCAGAAGAAGAGGTTGCTCAAAAGAAAAAGGTAGAGAGAATCGTAGTGGTTTTGTGTGTGTGTGTGTGTGTGTGTGTTGTTAAAATGTTGTCAAGAAACCTGAATTTTAATACTCTGCATTGTTTTTTAAAGAAAGTGGTTGCTGTGATGACCATCTTAGGACACCTTTGGAATGCCCGTGAAAAAAAATACGTATTTCTGAGCAACCTACCTGTCTTGTAAATACAGCATTGAGAACTTGGAAGAAGTTCTTGTCAGTGATTAGTACCGCACAGAGGGCCTCTGTGCCTGGAACCATTCCAGGGTGTCCATGCAGGCGGACTCTTGAGTGTGGATGATCTGCTGGCATGAGAGTTACTTGCATCTGTTTTCCCTGGGATAGCTAGGACCTTCCCCGTTCATGCTGCAAAATGTAGGTGCAGATGSAGCCTCTGTAGATGCCTCAGTGCTGGAAGGTCATGGGCTGTTCAGATAATAATGACTGGTTTTAGTTTGGTACCTTTCACTAGAATTCTGGTATGCTTTTCAGTGTGTAAYGTAACAACCCGTAAACATTGCGGTATGTCCTAGGATTTGTTCTGCAAGGTGCCCCTTTTGCAGGCTTCCACTGTTGCTTTTTGTTTTTCAGATCTCCCAGAAGAAGCTRAAGAAGCAAAAGCTCATGGCCCGGGAGTAAACGCAATCCTGCAGATGTACATAAATAAACAAAAAACCAAGATTTCTGCTGCGGGTGTCTGCCCCTTGTCTTGCTCGCGGGCTCCTCTGGGTTTCGTTGTTTCGGCGGTGCTTCGGGAAGCACCAGGTTCCGGGGTTTGCCCGGGAAGCGGTTCCCGCGCCGGGCTGGACGCGCGGGGGGGGCGGGGGGCCGGGCCGCGGGGGGGGGCGGGGCGCCAGTCACGTGGTTTCGCCCGTCGCTGCTTCTCATTGGCGCTGGGGGAGGGCGCCGCCCCAGTGACGCGCTGCCGGAAGCGCGTGAGGCGGCTTCCGGTGCGGCGCAGAGCCGGAGCAGCCGTTGACGGTGCCGCGCGGAGCCGCCGCCGCCGCCTGAGGTGAGGCGGGACCGGGGCTGCGCGGAGCCCTTCCCTCCCCACAGCCGCGTTTCATCCTTTTATTAACGCTTCTTTCCCGTCACGGCTGGTCGTTGAGGGAAGGCGGCTGCTCCGTCCCCGCCACCCCGCTTTCCCCCCGTCGGGGGCAGGTTAACGGGCTCCGGGGAATGTTCTGGCCTGAGCGCTGCCCCGCCGCGGCTACGTGGCCCTTCTAGAGCAGCTCAGYCTTTGTGCAGGGGAGAAAGCGCTGTTGTCTGCGTCCCCCCACACATCCCCACGCTGTTCTAGGACTAGAACTGTTGGTGGCTCTGTGTGGACGTGGGGGACAGAGAGCAGCGCCTGGACGGGCCCCATCGCACCCGTTTTCCCCGCTGRCCCCCAGGTTTGTCCAGAAATAAGCAAAAGCTGGTGCCGCAAAGAAGTGAACTTGCTACAGGAACGTGCCTGTTTGCCTTTTCATGCTTCCTACCTGCAAATAATGAACTGCTTCTTAATCAAAAAGCAAAAAGGTGTCTAAATGTGCTAGAGCTTCTGTTGTGCTGTTTGCTGTGTCTTGCCCCAGTTTCTGGCTGAAATGCAATTTATTTTTGGTGTGGAGTCTTGGGATGAAGTGTTCTGTGAAAGCCCTTTCTCTTTGCTCAGTGATCATCCATATTCTCCTTAGAAGCTTTAGCTGGTGGGTGGGTGCTCAGTGTCTTCAGGAAAAGGTYTTATCTGGGAGGTTTTGCCCAAGAGAATTCACTGAATTGTGGTTTCCACYGGCATTAATGGCTCTGCTGCATTTGTGTGTTCCCAGGTGAAGATTCCTCTYTGACATCAGGGACTGATTCCTGTAAGGCCACTTTTCAAAAAACCAAAAGGATATTCATAGAAAAGTACAGATTCTGCTGGAATTCGTTATTCTGCTCTTCCCCTGGGCCTGAGGGTGTGAGTTTCTAGGATGGTTTAAGTGAAGTTAAACAATGATCTCAAATGAAGTACATCTGCCTCCTGCCTCTTTAGGCTCCCTGAAGGGATCTTGGAAAACTTTTGCTTCTTTGTGTGAGAATTCGGATGTTGCAAGCTGAGCCAGGAGAAATGGAAAGGGCCAAGTTGCAGAGCCAAGAGCAGCAGAGCCATCCAGTAGCTCATCCCCAGCGAGAAGACAGTTGTGGCCCTGCTGTGCCCTTCTCTTTCTGTCCCCGCACTGGTGCAGTCTCTGCTTTTCTGAAGGCAGACATCAGGCTGCTATTTCAGGGAGATAATTTT
This sequence comes from Nothoprocta perdicaria, assembly GCF_003342845.1. NCBI lineage: Eukaryota > Metazoa > Chordata > Aves > Tinamiformes > Tinamidae > Nothoprocta > Nothoprocta perdicaria. The sequence continues at coordinate 1,386,234 of NW_020454094.1, forward strand.
CTGTTTTTGAGGGAAAAGGATGAGCTCCTTTTCAGAAGGTTAGTCTATTGAAAGTATCACAGCAGGCCCAAAGGTCTTCAAGCTGTGTGCGAGGATGAGGAAGCAGCACAGAGTGTGAGAAGAGGATTTCCCACAACCTGCCGTTCAGTGGTAGCGAGCCGTTGGGTTGCTTTGAGTGGTTTAATTTCAGAAGGGAAAGGGGCAAAATGATCTTTTCAAGCCCTAAGCTATATTATAGTAAAAACAGGSTTAATATATGCAGCTCAATGCTTAAAATTTATTGTGTGGTTAAAGCAAAAAAAAGCTCCTGTTTTCTGGATATCGTTTTTGCAGTTCCGGCTGTATGCATGATGAATTAATAGCAAGCTTTCTTGGAGAAAGGTATTAAAATCTGAAGAATACTGCCCTTAATGCTGAGGACTTTATGGCATGGAAGCATAAAGCTGTTCTCGAGGAAGAATAGCAGCATTTTTTAAGCTTTAACAGTCTATTATTAAAGAATCWGAAAAGTTTAAGTATCAACCTGAATCCTTATTCCTTATTGAAGGTTTTGTTTGCCAATGGCAAGTTCTTTCATTCTGATCTTTTTATTTTTCTTGTCGTCTTTTCAACAGCTTTGTTGCAGAACAAGAGCGAGCCATGGTGTGCATTCCTTGTATTGTCATTCCGGTTCTCCTCTGGGTMTATAAGAAGTTCCTTGAGCCCTACATCTATCCCGTTATCGCCCCTTTCATTAAGCGCGTGTGGCCCAAGAAAGCTGTGCAAGAAACAGCAGCCACAAAAAAAGGTCATGGAGGAGGCACTGGAAACCCACGGGGGCCTTCAGGAACGAAAAGAGATCAAGAGGATGAGTCTGGAATTTATAAAGTAAGATTGATGTGTTTAGTTAACCTCGCAAACCTCAGATCAGGGGCCCAACAGTAGTTCAGGCTGGGGCTTTTGAAGGGGTAGGTGGGTGTTTATGGAGGCTCCTGTGRTTATTTTCTTATGAAAAGGAGGGTTATTGGGACTGATCTAACTGGGAAGAACAGTTCTAGCAAGACCGCGTCAGGGAGGCCCTAGATAGGCGTTCTTTATGAAGCAGCTCAGTTATACRTATAGATAGGTTAAAAATATATGTAGAGAGAGCCTGGCTATTCTTTCAGAGAAGTGAGAAGTTGGATAGCTGGTAAATCAGAGTAGCTGCATGAAATGGAATAAAAAAAATAGCCCTTCAGACAGCACTGCTGCTACTGATGAGGGAAACTGTTTCCTGCATTTAAATGGTGCAGGTACTACGTATGCCTCCTAACGAAATAGCAAAGTGTATGTTGTTCTTGGAGGCTYGTATGTGTACTCTCTGTCTTCATTTCTCTCCCCTTCCCTTGAAATAAAAATTATGTGTAAATCCCCTCTCCCCAAAAYTACCGCCTTGATTCTCGCTACAAATTTCTTTATAGATCCCTGGCCTTGATTCTTGATTCAAACTGACTACATGTTGTTTGTTTTTTTCTTGATGTGAAGTGCTTTTCATTTTGACATCCTGTTAATGCTGCTGTCTTTTATTTGCAGTTTGAAAGTAATGGGGTTGCAAATGGAATTGCTGCAAAGGGAGCCACAGATGTTTCTGACAAGAAAGCAGATTAAAGGAATGTATTCACAAGGTTTTTCTCCCATGTGTCCATAATGAACTGGTGACATTTCTCTCATTTAGAGACTTCTTTGCACATCTTAGCTTAATGGAAACCCTTGTCACTTCGGGAGAGGGTTTCTTCTGCTACTGTAATGGCAAYTAGCAGTTTTCTTATTTAAAATGTTTGAAAACTGTCTTAAATTATTCTTTACTTTCCTCACTGAAATTGTTTTTCTTCTGTAACCTATTTGGCATGATTAGAGTTTAGATTAACTAATTTATTAATACTTTCAGCTTGGGAAGGTAAATGTGTTGCTGCTTACTTTCCCTGGCTGCTAGTGCAGGACTTCAGGCCTTCCCTTTAAGAACCGTAGCTATTTCTGCCCTTGCTGAAGAACTACGAATTGCATAAGTTAACATAAGTATTATGGGCAAATTATGACAAATATAAATGATTGTGTGAAATCTGTGGAATTATGCTATATGCAGAATTTACTTCATTTACTACAAGTAGAGAGTCTTGATCTGATGCTTCCATTCCACATTTATTTCTTGAAATATTGTGCCTTTCCCTCCTGAATAGGAGATGCAAGGGCATGATACAGGAAGACTGTTGCTTTATATTTTGTTGCAGTGATTTTAAATGGTGCAATTCTGTGTCTTAAAAAGATAGCTAAAAACTTAACGTAGTTGTATAACTTGAATTATAATAAACCAGGACTTTATTTAAAAATAAGCTGCTTCATTTTTTGGTTTTATGCTTCTGAATAATAAAAATCTAGAGTAGCAAACGGACAGCTTTGAAAACATGTTGATGGACCCAAGCTATGAGGAAGGATGGTTTTTTTTTGTGGGTTTTTTTTTTTTTGATATTTTCTGATAAAGTGAAGTCGGCAAATCCAACTTGCCTCATCTTGGGGAGAACTGTTCTGACAGTGACTTGCCTCCCTGCTCTGTAGTGCAATTGTGAAGTGTTTTTAGATGCCACTCTGCGTAAAAAATAGGAGGGATAAGCCCTGTTCTGTCTTCTCCACCAAACTGGAGAGTTCTTTAAAATACTAAAAACATTCCAACAATTTTGGATTGCTCTTGAGGATTTATCATTTTCTTCAGAGTCCTCTGGATAATACCTAGAGGATATTACGATSAAGCTGGTGGCAAGATAGATTGATAAATCTTTGTGCTCATTCACAATCTTTTTACATATTAAAATGTTACCCACCAGAGAGGCTGGAGACCCCTTGCAGTCCTGAACTGTTGCTGAGGTCCAGTCTTACAGGCGTTTTCTCTCCTTTTAGAAAAATGTTCTTAATATTTGGCTTGATGCTTATTCGGTGCTTCTGGTGAGATGTTTTATTGCTTCCTACCATTACCTTTCTTTTCCGCTCCATGTCTTTTGTGAATTGGTGTGTGATTTTCACAATAATGATTGGATCATGATTTTTCTGTCTCTGGTAATGAGTTGAATCACAGAAAGCTTTTTTTAAAATCTTGCCTACCACTCCTGACTCTCCCTTAGTGAGTCAGTCCATTGGGAAGTGTGTTTTGCATTACTGTTTAACCAGCTTTTGCATCCTCATAAGCCCCCTCTGATCAATATCCCCCAGAAGCAGCTTTCTCCTAGACTGGTTTGGGATAATAAAACCCGAATTTGTTACTCTGAGCATGCCCACGTGGTGTAATTTATGCAATGAAAGATCACAAAACTCTGTGTTGTTTTAACTTCTCACGCATGATGTATAGTAGAAAAGAGGRGGTTGGAAATGGGAGGTCGGGAGAGAAGTTCGCTGTTTTCCTGTTGTGTCCTCTCTGGTTTTGGATGTTTCACCCAAGGTTGTTGCAAGGGAGCACAGCCTGCTCGTCAGAGCTTGAAGCGGTTACAGGTGGATGCAGCCCTCCTGGTGATAAACTGGGCTTTCTAAACCAGCCAGCTCTCCCAAACAATAAACTACCTATTAATAATTTCCAAGTTTATGCTCTCGGTCTGATAGCCAAGAGCTTTTGAGGGTCTAAAATCACCTTTTGTCTTTGTAATGAATGAGGAGTAAGAAGGCTGAGAAGGTCCCCCTGCGACCTGAGGCCATACCCCGAAGGGAGGGCAAGGCCCAGCAGGGTCCTCTGCAGGGCTGCAGAATGAAGGCTCTCCTCAGTTTTGCAGCTGCTCGTAAATGTTTTCTTAAGCTTTAAGCATTGTTAAAAATAAACTATCCCTTCAGCTGTGGTTCCTGTGCTGGAGAAGGTAGCCTAAGCCACGGTGGGCGTTTTGTAAAATGCCAGAGCTGTGGAGTGAGGTGTTTAACAGCAAGAGCAAAACAAACRTGAACAGAAAGGGCAGAGCAAGAGCTTTAACATTTTGCCGTAAAGGGCTCCATGCTGAGGTGTCTTRTTCCCTAACTTGTGGATTCTTTTCCCCCTGCTGCACTGACCTTGTGACGTGGGACACCTGCTTGTGAACGCAGCAAGGGACCAGCGTGAGGACCCCAGCCCGCTCCCCATGCAGGGCACCAGCATCCTGCCATCTCTGCGCTCCAAAATGCCCTTCGCCGGCCTCATMTATCCTACTTTCTTTCAGTCATTCACTAATAAAGCAAACGTAAGCAGTTGGTTTATAAACCACAAAATTATTTGGGATATTATTATTCAAGCAAATGTGTCAGTAACAAGGGAAAAAAAACTCAGACAGTAGATTGTGCTGTRGTTTGAACTTCTGGCTCTGACCCAGCAGCGTATTTAAACACTAGGCCTACTGCAGTGGCTGCAAAAAGCGGAACAGCCCCTGCGAATATGTCATTTTGGGTGTAAAACTGCAGTGTCTGTGTTTTCCGCAGGGCTGGCTCGCTGCTCTCACTAGCTGCAGTTAAACATTAACACGAGCAATCTGCACCGTAAAACTTTCCTCAATAAGGAGCTTCACTTAGTCCTGGCACGAGATTTCTTTTGCTTCCATTCCCTTCCAGTACTGTGTTGTGATGAGGTAGGCAAAATAATAATAAAAATAATAAAAATAATAAAAATAATAAAAATAATAAAATGAGGTGAAAGGGGAAAGCGCCTGTTTCTTCTGCTGGAGCCTGGGCAGGGCCACAGGAGACCATTTGCTGGGATGCACAGAACTGAGCAGATTTCTGCTTGAAAAATGCAACACGAGAGGGCAAAATTTCTACAGGAAATAGAAATTAGGGATTTAAATGAGAAATAGGATTGAAGTGAGAGAATYGCTTGATGCTTGTTATTCACAAGAAGCCAGATTCATGGGAGGATTTGGCCCCCTCGAGCCTGTAAGCGAGCGAGCTCCCGGGGCCCTTGTAGGGCTTAACGTAAAGATGAACTTAAAGCTCTTAGGGCACTACATCTCCCGGCGTGCCCCGCGCCCGCCGCGGCACTACATCTCCCGGCGTGCCCCGCGGCCCCGTGGGGGGCGTGGCCACCCGCGCGCCCCGCCCCCCCTCCCCGTGGCGCGCGGGCCGCGCGACGTGGAAAGATGGAGGCGGCGGCGGGAGCGGTGGGTGCGAGTGCGCGTGCGCGGCGCGGGGCGGGGCGGCGCCCCCTCCCCCGTTTTGACCGTTGCGGCCGTTGGCCCCGCCGGCGCCTCGCGGGTGGCTCCGCAGCGGTGAGCGGGCCCTGCCGAGGTACCGGGCGCGCTGGGGCCGCCCGCGGGGCCCGCCCGCTCGCCTTGTCCCGGCGCCCCGGCCCCTTAGACCTTCCCCGGAGAGGCGCCGCTCTCCCGGGACGCCGCCGGGGCGGCTCGTTGTCCCCGCGCGCCCAGCGGTTCGCCCAGGTGCGGGTAGGCCCAGGTGAAACGGGGGAGCCGCCGTGCGGTGCCGCCCCCTGCGCTGCTCTGCCTCGCTCGCCCTTTATTAATTAATTTTATTAGATATTTATATTTGTGTTAGCTATTTATATGTTTATTATTAATTGTATTATTACCATTTATTTTTATTTTTTCCTTCTGTTATTATTGCCTTTTTATTTTATTTTCCTGTTCCATTGATTTCTAGTTTTTATTTATTTTTTCTTTTTACTTGCATGTTTCCATTCGTCCTGCCGTTATCCCTGCGTGGGGAGGGTGCCGCGGGGCCGTCCCCCCTCGGGTGCCCTCAGCACTGCGGCCGTGGAGAGTTCCCGGGGCTGCCCGGGATCCGCGTGTGCGGCTGTTCCCCGGGATCCGCGTGTGCGGCTGTTCCCCGGGATCCGCGTGTGCGGCTGTTCCCCGGGATCCGCGTGTGCGGCTGTTCCTCGTCCTCCTCTCCCCGCGGAGCCGCTTTCCAGGCCCTGCCGTCGCTCTGGGAGCAATCGGGGAGTTCTGGTGTGTGGGTGGCTCTGGTTTTGTGTGTTTAAATGCTCTCCTTGCCCACCCAAAGGCCCTGAGGTTGTCACGCAGCATCTCTGCGCACCGGCTCCCGTGTTCACCGGTCACGAGCTGGAAACCCCAAGGCCAGAGTTCCTGGGAACATTCAACAAACCAGGAGGATATTGATTTAAAAGGCTGTTTAAGCACTGCCTTAACGGGCGTTATTTTTCATTTGTGCACCTCTTGGGCCAAGCACTGGTTGTTTGCTTATTTTAATCTCTTGTGCTGTGTGTGTAGTGAGTTTTGGGGACTGTAATCTGATTTTTCTTGCATTGTGTGTGGGAGGGCCAACGTGCTGGGCTGTAGGATTCACTATTGGAGGTACCGGTAGCACTAAGTAGGTTGTTAATGTTCCCAGTATCAAGTATTTCCTGTCTTATTGGGTTCAGGCTCCTCATGTGTGGGCACTGTGTTATGTAATCCCATGTCGGGCTCCAGTTTAACACCAGTGAGGTCCCTCCTGCTCAATACCCTAAAAATCCCCCTTGTGCCTTGAATCAGAAGGAGCCCTTTGGGGAAGGCTCCTTGTGTGCCCTCAATGGGTTATTTTCCTCTGCGTTGCTGCTGTTTGTGTTTTCCTAGCACAGCATYTAGCACTCAACATTTTGTGGTTAGTCCAATAGCAAAGTGTTTGCAACAAATTAACACTGAACTTGAGTGGTTTTGATAGCTCTGCTTATTTTTTTGATAGCTCTGCCTATTTTATCAGGTGGGCAGAAGAAAAGCACTGTGTTTTAATGTGCCAATGACTGACAGCTGGGCTGGCAAGTTTGTTAAACGTGATAAGAAACTTTGCCCTTTTGTTTGGAGAAGATACAAAGAGTAAGAAATCCTGTTTGGTGGCTGATGAACTGTTGTCAAAGAGGGTGGATGAAGATGATTGTGATAAATCTTCAAAGTACGCGCTCTAAAACGGGAAGTGGATTGTACTTTATAATATTCACACCATTTGGCAAGGATAGCTTCATTTATAGTAGAGCCTGGAGAAAGGTGATATAAATCACGAGTCGTAGCGTGACACCAGATTATGTACACGTCCAAAACACATTTGGCCTTCTGTGCAGCATGCTTTTTTTTAATGTTGTAGATAAATTTCTAGCTGTGGGAAACATTTAAAACTGAGACAAATAGCTCTGTTGTAAAGACTGCATAATACCCCATTGTGGGGAGAGGGTGGATGCTAAAATAGCTGTGTAACCTTTGAGATACATCAGAGGATATCAGGATTWTAAAAAGTTAATGAACAGCTAAGCATCTTTCTCATGATTAAAAATGTGTTTTTTTTTCCCCACGTTGAAACAGCATTTTGTTTATTAGATAAGTTTTATTTTTTGTCTGAGAGAGAAATAGGGAGAAAGTCTGAAATACGCCAGCTGTAAAGTCCCCTCAAGACGTGGCTGTAGGAAGTTGGTGGTAATTAGGATTACCAAAATCATGCTGTGCTCAGCACAACCTGTGTCATTTGGGAGTGGGGGTGAATTACCGTGAGTTACGGTAGTAACTGGGTGAATTACTGTAAATTGATTTCTAGGTAGTTTTACAAGGAGAAAGAAGAGCCCTTTTCAGGTGTTGGCTCTGTTCAGCATCGATCAGCCCTAGGTTGTCAGGTAGCTGGCGTGCACGTGTGCTTTTGAAAACAGTTCCTGTATTTGTGACAATGAATCCTCCTTCCAGCACTGGAAGATTGGTTCTTCAGGGAGGGCATTGCTGTAGTGTTGTTTTTTTTCCTTATATTCTGTTATTTCATGACAAATTTTAAAGGCTTTTGAACCTTCAGTGAGATTTAGCAGCAAGTAATGTGCTTGCAGTGTAGGAGCGTAACTGGAAGCATTAAGAAGTGACAAAACTGAAGAGTCTTTAATGCATCTTGGGGCATTCATAGAATGAAGGACAGGCTTCCTTGTGTATTCATGAATTGCTCCAAGAAAACCCTCAGATTTGAGTGCTGCTTTAGCTGCAAAACTGGGGGTATTTTGAAGTGACACCAGGTTACCGAGACCGAGCTGCTTGTGGGATCCAAAGCTACCAAAGCTCCTTTGGGACCTTTGCACATGCTGCTGTGTCATCTCTAGTGGACCATTAGAGGGGGGAGAGACCAAATAAGCTCAGTGTAAATTAGTTGTTTCACCTGTGGGGTTTCTGTGCTAACCAACGGGCTGATGGAAATGCAGCAGACTGGCTTCGGTTTGCAGAACGATAGTGGAAAATTCATGTAAGGTGTGTGGCTTTAAAGGTGCTCATTGCCTGAATCGTGTGTTTGCTGCTGCTGTCCAGAGCCACAGAGTAGCACTTTATTTTTTAATGTGCCTTTTTTTTTTTGTTCTTTTTTTGGGGTAAAGACATTTTGAAGTATCTTTTTGTAAAGTCTCTCAATGCAGTGCAGTTTTACAGGAAGGCAGTTTTACTGAGTTATTTTACCCTTGACTCAGTAGTTCTAACTCAGGAAAGCTTAATAGCAAAGGTGACTGGTAATTCGTGTGGAATAAACTATTTTGGAACAGGAACGGATGGGTATTTCCACCGTCGTCAAAATTAGTAGATTTGGCTGTAGGAATAGGTAAGAGTAGAAGCAGCTTCCTTCACAATCAGGTAGCGATTGGAGTCGTCCAGTGTGGGATTAAAGCCTGCTGGAAGTGAACAGATATTGGCTGTGATCACCTCACTCTGTTGTTTAAATCTCTTTATTTTCTTAAAAAGGAATGTATATTTTTCTAAATGCTTCTCACAGTTGTCACAATTTCTTCCTACAGCTCTTAGGTTATGTGTACCACTCTGCCCATGTGCTCCTGTCCTGTTCGCTTTGGGTGATTAGTGATTACTGAATGTTGCTTAGAGCAAGGTCTTGAAAAACCGTTCCTGTGTCGTGCACAGAGCAAGTGCCCTGTAGGTGGGATGTGAAGTGGGCAGATTGGGCCCCTCTGATTTAGTCTTTCACTGAACTCCCACGTAAAACACATGTCAAAAAGGAACGGGAACAGAAGATACAGTCTCATCACTGTCCTTTTGCAGTGTGTGGCTTCCCTGTGAGAGGCCTCTGTCGCTTTCAGTAAATATCAAAATAAATCACTCCGTGAAAATCATTTGCTTCTGTCTCCCTATAGGGACACTATAGGGGTTTCTGGCAGAAGCCTCAAGTTAGTCAGTTCAGAGTCCAGTTTTTAGCAAGAGTGGGGAGCAGCCAACTAGTTTCTTTAGACGTAAACTTTTATTTAGAACATTTTTTGCGTCTTCTGAAGTGTGGGGTTGCTCAACGAGGAGCAGAAGTAACATCTCTTATACCCTGAAGGCTCTTCAGTCCTTCGTGTGTCTTGTGAAATGCAGCACAAGCCTAGAAGAATTGAGATACTGAGGGGTGAGGATTAAAGCAACACGTGCACATAAAGCAACACATATATTTATGTATATTAAAGTAGTACAGTTCATTGGGGACTTATTTGCTTTACTGCTTTTGGGGTGTCTGCCTTTTTAATGAGTCTAGGAAATGAAGCATTTGAGTTTTTGTGTTATGAGGATAACAGGGACATCTTGTTTTGGGGGATATGTGGTGGTAGCGAGTGGAGACTGTGACAAAGTGCTGGACTGGCTGCACAAGGTGCCCTGTTGTGCAGAGGCCTTCAGATCCAGCATGGTCTGATGGGGCTTGTGATCAGCTTCTGGAGTATGTACCAAGAGACTAGATTGCCTCAAGGTGAGAGAATATCCAAAGGAGAATTTTAAAGGTTTTGGAGATTAAACAAAAGTCTGTAGGCAACAAAAGCCTGTAGGCTCTGATCTGGCATCTGTAAATTGGCATGWGTCTTATTCATCTCTGGATGCAGTCTCTGTTTACAAGTTTCCTAGGTAAGTGTTGAGTATGGTGCGTAGCCTACAAGGCATTTGATCCTAGGTATAAATATTATTGCAGTAGGAGTAAGGAGAGAGTATTTATTTATACTGTTTGGAAAGTAAAATTCAAATATTGGGGTTTACCCTCTAAGTCTTCTCTGTCTTTTGATGCACGAATGATTTTTATATATTGCAATAGCGTARTAACTGCTTGGAAACTTGTGTTCAGATTATGTGGGAGTTTTTCATGTCTCACTAGTGTGGTCTGAAACATAGTCAGGAAAACCGCCCATTTGTTTTAGTTGAGAAAGCAGCAAATCTTGAAGTATTTAGATATTTATATTGCAAATTGACACTCTCTTAGGTTTTGAAATGCATGGTATCATCAGTTCATAATTTAAAATTAGGTCATTAACACAACTCCATTAGAACAGAAAACAGATTTCAGGCTTCACGATAAAGTTGTCTGAGGGACAGTTTCAGATACTGAAGTGTGTTTTTTTTTTTTTTTTTTTTTTTTGTTAATTCATTTAAGCAGAAAAATGGTTTTTAAACTCGGGTTGTCTGTAAACTCAGCTGGACAGTTGTGACAAAGAAAGAAAAGTAAATCCTCCTTTCAAAACTCTGAGCTGGTTTTACTGGATGGCTTAATAAGGGGTCAGGTTGAGCAATTAAGCTGCAGAGTAGAAGAATTAATCCTCAATGGAACTATAAGCACTCCTGCGAAGTTATGTAAGCTGGAGGTTTGCACAGTGTGACAAGTTTTTCTCTGAGTTCAGGTATAGATAGATGGTACCTTGAGCCATGTTTAAAAGTTACTGTGGTGGTTGAGCTCAGGTATTTTTCTGCTTGGTTAATGGCAATACTTAAGTATCAGTGTGAAAGCAGAAAGGTAAGGGATGTGGGTAGAGCTATGGGTGTGTTTGGATGGACACCAAAGGTGAGGAAATATAAACATTCTTAACATAAGTTTTGTTTTTGAAAAGGAAAACACAGTGGGGTAAAAAACCCTTAGGGTATATTGGTGGATGGATATTCTGTCAGGCTCTTCCACCTCTAAACTCCAGCGTGCCCGTTCTTCCTATGAGCAAGATCACTGCAAAAGTTGTGGAAAGATAGTGGCTGTGTTGTGGAGTGGCTTTCAACATGAGGACAAAAAAAAAAATCTTGTGCATGTGAATAATATTAAAATCTTAGAAGTAATAGCTTCAGAATTTAATCAGTCACTAACTGTTGACGATTGCGGTAAGTYCTGGTGTGCAAGATAAACTCCTTTGCACTTGCTTTGAAGCATCTTCCTGTTTGTTTTTTTTTTTTTAGAAAAAAAAATTAGAAAAAAAAATTGAAATGACAAACAGGGGTTTTTCATGTCATGTRAGTTCTGATAGTCCTGTATTAAACTAAATGACTTCTTATAAATTGCTTTTTTTTAAGCAAGCAATAAGAGTAGTTGCTTTTATTTATTCCTTGAAACAAACCATATATTTTTGAATGTATTTGGAGAAGTCAATTTAAATTTCATTGGTAGCTTGTTGTGGCTGGAGCTAACTCGTCTGGAATGAAACAAGWTTTCCTGCTCTTCGGTGTTTCTTTGGTTGTCACACTTCTAGTCAGGAGAAATGCGAATCTGTTGAAGTTTTCATTGTCAAGTAACTTCAGAACTGAGATGCGCTCTAACAGTTTTTCTGCACAACAAATTCTGTTGTGAAAGTCGAGTTTAGAGAAAATCATGTGGAAGKGAAGCCTGGTACAACTAAAAACGCTGTGATCAAATATTGCCCCCAGGTTTCAYGGTAGGTAAGGATTTGACCAGCTCMCAYYGCACAGGAGTGCATCTAAATCAAGARCAGTTTGCAAATTGGATACATGTTTTGTTTTAGTGACCACCTAAAGGGCAGCTGCCTTTGAAAGCACCATTTGCTGCTTAAGAGTACATCTGAAAATCATTTAGGGTGGCAAGTGGAGGAAAAACATCTGTCTTAGAGATATTCTGGGAATCTTATACAGAATATAAGTATACAAGTTAAAGCACTGGTGTTGATGACATTGCTTCTGTTGAAATGTATTACTAGCTCACCTTACAAAGACCTTTAAAACTTCACTGCTTAAACTCTTAATAGAATAGCTTGGACAGAAGGGACAGTGGGAGTGACCCGTTTTAGGAGAAGGGCCAAGGATTTCGGGCTATCAGAGGGCTGCAAACGAGGACCTGCAGAGCTGAGATAGCCGCSTCCAAGCTCAACCTCAATTTCCCTGTCTTTAAATGATGATCTGATATTCCTATCCCATGTGCATGGTGTGTGTTGTTTTTATTTAGTTCTCCTTATTACCAGCTGTGTTTCACAAGTATTAAGCTGACTCCTGTGTCTTTTCTCTGAACTGATAAAATCTGTAATCAGGTATGATGCATTTATCCTGTTTCATAAATAAGCAATCACCTGAAATTTTGAAGTCCTCTTAAGCTCATTGAGAGCTCCCTGGCTGCCTCGTGGCAGAGTTACAGTTGTGCAGAGTTATTTTAGGAGTACRTGTACTGAGTCAGTGTGAAGTTTTATCCAGTGCAGTGTTGTCCTCCTTTTCTTTGGCACCCTGTTTGTTTGTCATGGAAGCTCAGAATCAGTATTTGAATAGTCGCTCTGAGACAGATATTATACCTTTTCTAGACTATCTTAAACGTTGCTTATGGGTAGCATTTTCCATTTTCCAATATAGCCATTTCTATCCTTACATCTAACTTTTAACCCTTAATGCCAGTTCAACAGGAATTGCGTTTTACTTTAATTGTGTAAGCATTTAATTTTTTTCATTAATGCATGTAGCTAATTATTTCTGTTCAAAAGGTGGAAGTTTATTGAAGCTGATGTCCTGGAAAGGTGTCACATGTTCAGTAGCACTTGTTTCATGGCACGTAGCTACTGGCAGATTGTAAATGCTCATTCTTTTAGCCTTCCCCCACGTAGGTAACTGGAAGCAGCCGTGTCACTTTTACAGAGATCAGCACGTGGTAGTTTCTTTGCTTGCTTGCTTGAGGTTAGCTGTGCGGTAGTGACAGCAGCCACACTTCGTGTGGCAGCGGATGGTGCAGGGGCTGACAGCACCAAGGGTGCCTTCATTTGCGTGACCTTTCTTGTCAGAAGCCATTCTGTGCCTCAGCACCCTGCGTATTCATTTGGAAAAGATATTTTTGAATAGCATGTCAACTTAATATCCGTGTTTAAATTGTCAGTTCCKTGTGGCTTTCCCCACTGGTAACTGCCCTGATGTTGATATAATGGCAACAGCGTGTTCTTCTTGAGTGTGATTTATGCAATCTGAAATACAGCACAGCAATCCTTAACTTCTTTGCATTAAGATGTTTTTGTCTTAAATTTGATGGCAGTCATTTGAATGCCTCCCTAAATACTTTGATTTTCTACTTTTCAATAATTGGTCCAAATAGTAAATTAAATAGATTATTGATCAGTATTTTAGGAAACCTTATGTATTTCTTATTTGTATGAAGAACAATTCAAATATGAAGGACAGATTCAAATATTTCTTTTTTTTTTTTTTTTCCTTTCAGAAATGAAGATTTAGAAGAGGAGTTGCCAAATAAAGAAGATGGGAGCAAATAGCAGCAGCATCAGTGAACTTCCAGAAAATGAGTATTTAAAAAAATTATCCGGAGCAGAGCCGATCTCTGAAAATGACCCATTCTGGAATCAGCTGCTGTCCTTTAGCTTTACTGCTCCAACAAACAGGTAAGATGATGTTCGGTGAAGAGTTAAACCTTGGTCATGTATTTATAAAAATTACAGATCTGGAAAGGAAAAAAAGCCTTTGWTTTTATTCCTATTCTAGGTGACAGGGCAGTAAATGCCTCTGTAAAATGGACTGTCTCTAATTTTGAAACTTCTTTCTGCCATAAGTTTTTGTGGGTTCCTTTCTTCCATATGTTAGCTGTAGTTCTACTTGTTCTTCTAGCAGCTAGAAATGATCAGAARTAGGTCTGTTATGTTCTCATGTGCATGTTTTTGTTTTGTGTGTTTATTTTTGAATAAGCCTCTATTATGTCTTTCCTCTAAAACCTTTTATCMTTTCATGCGCTAACAAGCTGAAGTAGTGGTAGGTCACAGGACTAACCCTTCCAGCTCTTACTGCATTGAGCTTCTGCCATGAGTTGGTCCTAGGTTAACTGTTGAGTTTGTCCATCTGTATGGCCTTAATTATGTTTTTTTTGGTTTCTGTTTTAGTTTTTAAAGGGTAGTTTCACATGTTGTCTCTAAAAATATTTTGTAAGTATTTAAATTCCAGGCACTAATGTGTAGATAAGTTTCTCTCGTGATGATGTGGTCCACTGCCCTACTTTACTTGCACCAGAATTATAGAGCGTAGCAAACAGCTAACCTGCAATATCACCTCCTCRTGCTGGTTCTTTTCTGCATGTCTCTTCACACTAGTAAGTAGCAAGGGGATAATAGGAAGTAGCAACAAGTTACAGTATTGTGAAGGGGGGGTTTCTTGGAGTATTTGGCATTGCATGAAACAGCAGTCTTTTATAGAAATTCTTGCTTATAGGCCGCTCATGACTACTAATAAGATAGAAGCCATGTCATATGGTGGTGGGGCTTTCTAGGGGGATGTAGTTATGTATCAAAAAGAAGCAATTTCTTTCAGTTGTTCTCTTATACCTCTGTTGCCCATGCCCACCAAATAAACAAGTTTTTCATAGCTAGCTTTTCAGCTCTTTTGTGTGCATATTTCAGAGTCAGACTTAGTTTGTTTAAAGGTAAAGCTTGTTTACTATATATATATATATATATATATATATATAGAAAAAAAAGTGATCCAGAAGTAGGAAGAAGGTTTAATTAGCTGAACACCAGATGGTGCTCTTGCCTGACAGCTAGAAGAGAAATATTTTTACAAGCACAGTCCTATTTTCTATGCAACTTAATTGGAAGGAGGCAGAAATTTCCCATCAAGTTGCATCTACCTGGGAGAGAACCCTTTGACAGATGGGGTCAAATGCTGTTGGCTGCATAACACCCTCACCAGCTATTGTGTAAATCGCGTGACCTTGCCTGCAGGAACAGAGCAGCGGAGGTCAATGTTCATTTTGGAGACTGAAAGATTACAAAATATCATGCCAGCTCTGTTTTGTTATTATGAGACTTGAGCGTAGGTCATGTTTCTGACAGGAGCAAGATGGTAGGTTTTTAATTATTGTGGGAAGGAGCCAAGTTTTCACTTGTCAAACAAGATGGAATTAAAGCTTTTCCTCTTTTTTCAAATGATGCTTTTTCTTCCCCCCCATGAATCTGTTGCAAAATCAGTGTGTCAGGTAGGTGATTGCTTGCAAGGTATTCTCTACTGTTTGATGTGATGAATATCATATTCAGCCCAGGACCTGGGCTTTGAAAGCTGCTGAATTACCAGATTTCTGCCCGGAGGAGATGCGGGAATAACAACTGATCCATGAGCAGTGCTTCTTTCTTTGCTCTTCATTTTTGTTTCCTTCTCTTAGCATTTAATACTCCTTTCTTTTTTGTTAGTGGTTTGTTTGCCCCGTCTAGTCAACTTCTTGATCTCTTCCTGTAAAAGAACAGGAGGTCAGTTTGTCTCTGGGAATGAATTTGGCCAAATCTCTGCACTGCTCACTGCAGGCTTGCTAGGTCCTGTGTTACTGTCTCTGTTAGCAATGTGCTGTAAGATACTCCTGCCTTGCAGTCTCTCTTCTGGTGTTTATGGGATGCACTGTGAGCTTCACTGGGAGTTGATCTGCCTGAAAAACAAGCTAGCAAAAAGAAAAGTGTGTTGCTCCTTGTGGCATGGTTTTCTTAATACCAAAGCAAGAGGGAATGTAAAGTGAGGGAGTGGGAGTAGGTTTTTGGAGGCCTTAGTTATAAATCAGCCTTTAGGAATCAGAGAAATGAGAGCTGAAGCTGAATCCGTACTCGTATCTCCCCCTGGCTTGGTAGAGGGTAGAGGGTAACAGCCAGAGCAAATGTCTGCTGTTTGGCAGGTAAAGTCTTTGCAGCCTTACAGAATATAGCAGTGATAGGAAATAAGTAATATATGTTTATAAGYAAATCGTTTTTTAAACGGCAAAGCTACTAGAAATTTTATTACAGGATGCCTAGTACTTTTTTTCCACTGAAAGATGCGTAGTGATCTTGCTCTAACAACTGTGTGTTGCATATCTGGAATTTCGGGTCCCTTGGGCTATAGGATGTCTTCTGAAGAATTCYTGTCTTCGGCCTTCAGGTACCTGGTGCTTTGACTTCACTCTCCACAATTTCATTTTTTTTGTCATAATTCCATATTTATTACTGAAATAGACTCATAGAAAAGGCTGAGTTAAGATCATATAAATCCTCTTAATTCTGCCCCTTATTAGATATCAAGCAGCTTGATTAGTATTTGGATATTAAAAAAACCCAGCCCTTTAAACACTCCTGGTTGACTGGGTGTATTGTTCTAGACCCGGGCTCTGAGGGTTGTTGCTTTGTTGTCTCTCGATGTTGGCAGCCCAGTGTGCTCGGCTGCCATCTGAGTTGCTGCAGGGAACTGCAGCCTCCTCCTTGGCAGTGGTGTTGGTTACGCTACTCTCCTGATGGAAAAGTTAAAGCGGAGTTAACTAACACAGGACTTGCTGAAAATCATATGCTTAATATTTACTGTTCCACTTTGTTCCTTCCCTGGAGTTTTTAATGAGTGGCTGCTTGAAGAATAGTGTGCATGATCCTTTAATGGGAAGACATAAAAATGAGCAACTTTTATGTTGCCTTAATATGGTACATTTTTAAATTGGTACAATAAATTCTGAGCAGCTTTTCGTTCTTTGACGTCTTTTCCCTGAATAGTCCCTGAAAGTCGRCATTCCCACAGTATGAATTTACTGAATGGGCCGATTCTTCTGTTTTGTATTCAGTGGCAAAGGAAAAAGCTCTGCATAGTCAAAGGAAAAAAAATGTCAGGAAAACTACACTTTCTATTCACCTTTTTCAGGGAAGGTGGTTGTTCACTATAGGTTGGGCTTTATTCTTACCCTGTTAAGGCTATCTATTTTATTTGTTTTGTGGGTATGCTTTTAATAACCGTTTGTATGCTGAATATCCTTATGACATGCCATGCTGCTCTCTCCTAAAATCAGCAGTCCCATTGCTCTAAAATATCTTATATTGTGATGCCTTTAAAATAAACGCAGATTGAACTATTTTCTTCATCGAAGACGCTGCTGCTAGAAGGCAACTTTCACTGTCTTTTAATTACAGTTTTGGTGAAGTCTGTGGGATGGACTGTTGATTACTCTGATGTAAATCCAAAATAAGGCAACTGAAATAAATTCARCCACTCTAAATGAACTCCACTGTTTTTTTTTCTCTATTTTTGTTTTGGAAGTAGTGTTTTTCTCAATATTTGCCAGAATAGCTAGCCATGGAATTTATACTAGTTTGAAGCCAAAAATAAAAATCTACAGTGAATATAAATTATCTTTTTTGAGCAATAAACTGCTTAATTTACAATTCTCCTCACCTTTCACCTTTTCTAAAATGATGATTTCTTACAGAAAACTAACTCACTGATAAAGAACTTGTATTATGAGCAGTAACTGCAGGTACAAAGTGATGAAATGCCATGAGAATTAAAACAGTGATGTAAGATCAATTATTAAATGCTATGAGGATAACTTTGACAAGTCAGAATAAAATTTGTATCATGTTSAATACATATAACTCATTCTTGGTGTCTTTGCAGTATTTTCACTTATGAAAAATAAAAAGGCACAACTTTGGCTTTCATTATCCTGCTTCTGACAGGAGGAAGGTGATACTTWTTGATTATTGTGGGAAGGAGCCAAGATATTGTACATCCAGATAGCATTTATGTGGTAATATAGTCCTGAAGGTCTGCCTGTTTTGGCAACTGTTRGAAACTTCTTATTGGCCTTAGATGGGCCATAGATGTCATGTAGGTGGAGGGTGAGCAGGACAGTCAGCCAGGCTTTTAGCTACTTCATATTTTACCTCTCAGAGAAGCTCTGCTTTCGTCTGCATCTCCTGAATTTTTGATAAGGAGCTGATCTATTCTTTTAATACCCTCATGCCTTGAGAACATGCAGAATGATCATTAGTCACTGCACGGGTGCCCAAACAGAGAAGGTGCGAGAGCACATGGGCAAAATGTGCCCAACTGCAGGAGCTCCAGGCAGGTTTTTTGATCCTTTTCCTTGGGGAAGGRGTGGATGGGATTCCCTCTACCAGCAAGGAAATCCTGCGACTGTTTGTCCTCTATCTGCAGCCAGGAAGGCCTCTCCAGTAAGCTATTAGTGCGGCCACTTTACAGTTTTGCAATGCTCCTCCATCCGGGACCCTGCAAGCACAGTAGGGSAGGAGCAGGAGCAAAGCTGTTAATGCTGCCGGGGTCTGACCAGGGACATTTGCAGGAGATGTTTGGATCTGGTCAGTTGTTTGCTCTGCCTGCTCTTGCAGGTCTGTGCTTTAGTGGCCCAGCCCGCAGGTGGTTGGGATACGGGAAAGGAAAATACCTGGAGGAACCAGGCAAGAAATAACTAAGTGGGGTTGGATGGAAGAGTGAGGAGGTATCGTGGCTCTGAAGGGAGTGTGACAGCCCTTGCCCTTGGGGTGGGTGTGAAAGATGCCCCAAGTGACTTARAGCAGCAGCCCTTGGTGGAGGGGGGAAAAAGGCAGGAGAAACTTGGGACACGACAGGGCAGGCCTTGTCCCTCACTGATGTGTCAGCTTGCCCATTAACCATGGCTCTGTCTGACTTCCGGAGGCCCAACTAGGGGTAGCTCTTTCTTCATAATTCTTTAAGGAAGAGAAGAACTTTGCATTCTGTGATGTTACTTTTAATATGCATTAATAAGAAATTAGATGTTGGRTCACCTTCAGATTGTTTATGGTGACATTGGCAGAAATACTCGATTATTATTTATCTTTTCTTTCTTAGCTGTTACAGAAAAATGCATTTTTTTCTGCTTCCCGGATGCTCTTCTGCTGTTTTTAACAACCAGTTACTTTGTGCTAGTAGGTTTGTAGCAGTAGAAATGTAGAAAAATATTTCCATGCGTTTGTCACAGCTGGTGTTGGTGGGTTGCCTTCAGCTTTTTGTTGTTGTTTTCAGCTGATTTTTTTGTCCAAACATACCAACTGACTGTTAGTGAAATTATGAAAAACCCTGTGTACGTGACCAGCGATTGTTGTAGAAATACAACATTAGGTAACTGAAAGCGATGCTCAACTTGGGGTTAAAAGTCAGGTTGAGGATTTGTTAATTTATGTCTTTAGAGAAGGCAGATGGAGCTGGTTTCTGTGCTGCAGCTCCCCAAGGGCTGCGGCTTGGTGCCTATTTCCAGCGCTCACACCAAGCGTGGCGTAGCACCGGTGCTCTGAGGACTTCTCGCTTTGACAGACATTTCACTTTTGGATATTGGGTTTCCTGTTTTACAGCCACTGTATTTCAAATACATTTTGTACATATTTATTTTAYGTATTTATTTTAAACCAGCTAACAGATTGCTGAAATAAAGGACTTCATAGATTTTTTTTTTCCCCCCTGCTATTTTGTTCGGAATTTTTGCTTTAGTTTCAGGAACTCAGTTTGCTTATCYAACTGTTGATATTTTGCTTTTCCCTCCTTCCCTCTAGTGCTGACTTAAAGCTACTAGAAGAAGCCACCATCTCAGTCTGCAAGTCTTTAGGTGAGAAATGTGATGTCTTAACTTTCTTTTCCATGTGGTTTATCAGAAGAATTAAGGAACAACATTGATGCACACATCCACAGGATACTGTGCCTCTCTGCATTCCACTAGTGAGATTAAACAGTATGTATACTTCTCTATACATCCTGATAGGAAATAATTGTGCCATGAAGAAGACATGGAAAGGAAGCTGAGTGCTACATGTGGGATATTTAAATCCACAGCGCAAAGTATGTTTAGTGAACAATCACAGAGCAGTAAAGCATGCGCTGGAGAATCCTAGAAGAAAACCAGTTGCAATATACTTTATGTAGAAGTATTTAAAGCTTTGGAAGCTGTTTTCATTCTGTCTTGTTTGAACTAAATGGTATCAAATTACAAATGCTGTATAATCTTTTTTTCTTTTTTTCTCCAATCCATCATCTAGTTGAGAAGAATCCTCGAACCGGAAACCTTGGGTCATTGATTAAAGTCTTTCTTTCTAGAACCAAAGAATTAAAAATTTCAGCAGAATGTCAGAAGTAAGTAGATGAGGAAAAGCTGTGTTTGCTCTTTCACTTCTTAAAWGTTCTTTTGTTTCTAGCTCTTGAGGTTTTGCTCTGCTAGTTAACATATTTACAGACCCAAATTTAGATTTCTCTTACTTGTTCTGTTCCAACAAAGATATATTCAGTACACTCTCAAGCACATACAATTGAAGTGTAGTAGATAATTTTTTTATAATTGGGACAAAAAGGCACATTTGCCTTCTCACGTGTATTACATAAACCACATTTGTCTGACTGGGTCTGCCTTCCGTTTTGTGCAGTCCTTAGGTGTTGCTGTCTTAATTTTCTCTGAATCCCACATGTAATAAACGTGCAGCACAAATTCCCATTCCTGGGGTTAGTAGAGATGCTCAAAACCTCGGAGCATAAATAACCTCTAAGAGGGAGACTGACCAGTCAGGGATGTTTGATGTTCTTATACCTACATGACAGACGCAATTCAAGAATATGTTGTGAAATCACGTTCTCTTTGCATTCAGAAAGCTGGGAAAAAAATCTTAAGGGGAGAAGGTGCTTTTGCTTTGTTGTGCTCCTGAAATCCATAGGTATGCAGAGTCATCGGAGAAATATTGGATCAGGAAAAGTGTTAAGGCTTGTGGAGTCTGGAATAGTTTTTGTATTGAAGTTGTTGGAAATTTTCATCTGTTTAGGTGGACTTGAGATTGCAGGGTCTAGAAACCTTTAGAAGTGTGTGTAAGCCATTTAGTAAGCTCTTTGAAGAGACTAGCACTTCTGACATCTTTAACAATACCAATTTAAAATTGAAACTGTATCAGCTTGGAAAAAATACTGTATTTAAATGCACTTCTAATTTATTTGCTGTAGCAGCCTCTTTTCAGTTGATACTTCAGGGCACTTTGGTGTTTTTTTGCTTGCTTCAACTATAAGAATCCCCAGTAAGATTTTTATAGACATTATAGGTATATAAGAATAGACATTCTGGCATATATCTTGTGATTTTTTTTCTTTTTTGGATGTGTGTTTACAAGCTGTTACTGACTCTTGTTTGCTTTTGCTTCCTTTCTAGTCACCTCTTTATTTGGCAGGCTCACAACGCATTGTTTATTATCTGCTGTTTGCTGAAAGTATTCATCAGCCGAATGTCAGAAGAGGAACTACAACTTCATTTTACTTATGAGGAGAAAACRCCAGGCTCGTACGGTAGGTGCGCACTGTTCTGGCATGTAACAAGTGCTCATGGCAAAATAAACCTCTCCTAAAGCTAGGTTTGTTTAGTTTATTTCTCTTTAAACATTTATTTCTAAACGTAGTGTGATCATTTCTTAGCAAACTTTATCTGGTATTTATAAACAATAATTACAAACTGATACTGCAGACATAAGTTTTATTGCATTTTAAACTATATTAAAATTACTAACAATCCTCTTCAGAACATGCCCTGGTGTCCTGATGCCTCTCATTTTTGTGCGAGGTGCTCTGCTACACAAGGTGTAAGAGCATCTGCACAGGAAGGGATGCACAGAGCTTTCCTTTCCTGCTCCTGAGGACCCTGTCTGAACATAATCCCTGCTTTCCTGGGCCTGTTCAGAGCACAGGATTGCAGCCCAAGTAAGGAAAGGGACAGGTGGAATGGAGAGAGCCGAGCATAGCCTTTGTCCTCTGAGAAGATGGGGAGAACAAAATATAATTGGAGCAGAACTATCCTATTGACCACTGTGGGAAAAGGTGAAATATCATAGAATTTAGTAATAGAAATATACTGAGAGAAGTAAATAATTCTATGATTAAAGCGATCCATTGAAAGCAGAAATTGCTCTCAGTTAGTTAGCAGGCAGTATTTCTTACCATGAAATCTCTCAAACAGGAATCACAGAAAAGTCAACTTAGAATGCTTCAAAGTAAGTGCAGCTCAAGGAAATGGAGAATGGATTGCACAAGAGGAAAGATAGCAGGAATGCCTGGATTACTTAAGTATCTTCCCTCCTGTTCTGGGCTTTTATAGTATTTAAAAAAAAAAACAAAAAAACCCTAATCTCTCTAAAGTCATGCTTTTTGAATGTGAATGCATGTGTTCAAAATTGGTTTGATTACTGCATAAAAAATCACGTCTGCCACAGTTCTTTCGTTTCACACTGTCATGACACTATCACAGAACATGTGAAATTTCCTTCTCTTCATTTAGAGTTCAGAGATTTGTCATTCATTGCATAAAACCAAAAACTGTGTGGCCRAAATATCTGGTATCAGAATGAGATATCTTTAGTTGTTCTTTAACCTGCTTGTAAACGTGTTACCGATGCAGATTTTCCCAAGGAGTAGAAGGCAAGGACATATGTCGGGAATGCCTAATAGCTGCTTGCTCACTGAATAGTGAAAATGGTTCATTAAAATCTGGTTAACTCCTCGGCGCCTGCCATTGCTCTGGGGAAATCAACCTTCTGGTGCCAAAAGATTAAGTGCTACATGTTGAAATGGTTTAATGTAGTTAAACTGTGGTGAGTAATCTCCGAGAATGAGGTCACCTAGCTGATACATTAAAAAGCAGCGCCTGCTTATAATAAGCTATCATTGCAGACTGCCTGTGGGTTTATACCTGGTTTAAAAAAAGAAAGGCCACCCTTTGCTTAAATGCAATACTGTAGCACACTAAAACAGATAGGAATGAGGGAAAGTTTTGTCAGTTTGAGCCACAGCAGTCTTTTTTTTTTTCCTTATGTTTAGAGTTTCTCGCGGTGTAATATGAAAAGTGACTGTTGTCACCAGGCTAGATCCCTATTTACACAGTGTTTAGTAGCACTTGACTSTAATTCACAGTGACATTTATTAGCGATAATTTTACGCATATTGATGGCAAATGTTCTAGGCAATTATCTTTGAGCAGATTGCTAGCTGGATGGTCTTGATTAGGAAGGTAATTGTGTGTGGTCTGCTGGCTGGAAGAAGGGACTGAAAGGCAGGAAGCGAGTTCCTTGTCAGCTCTTGCTGCCYGGCCATGGACTTAGGCCAATTTTTTCTTGAGTTTTCATTTGGAGATCATTCTTGTGGTCCTCTTCAAGGTACTGAGGCTCACATCATGMCATGTGGGTTTTTCTGTCACTTGCAGGTCCTAACAAATGCTTCYCACTTGTATTTTTTTCTAATGACTTGATCCTGTAATTTTTGTACTGAGATGCAGGAGAAGTGAAATAGCATCAAAAGAGTATAGTAAAAATGCTGCTGTGTTAGGGCTTATTTAAAGTGAACTGGGGGGAAAAATGATTTTATTTCTACTGTCATAATTTCTACTTTCATACTTTTACTACTTACGCATAACTTCTACTTTCATAAAGTAGAAAAGTAGATCCTTTTGATCACCTTCCCTATCACTAGAATGCCCTTGGTCTTCTGAGAACATATAGATTTGTAAGTTTGGCACATACAACAGGAGTTCMGGAAGTGCTATCTTTGAACATTTTTTTTAAATAAGCTGTTCTGAGTTGTTCCTGTTTTTTTTCATTTGCCAGAGTGGGGTATTATGTTTACTCTTCTTGAGACTATTTTTGTTTGGCTGTTCAAACTATGAGCATCACTTCCCCTGTTCCCGTATAGCCAGAGCATATCTCCTAGCACCGTGTTCTTAATTTAAAGTTAGCATCTCATGTATTGTGGGTGCAGTATCAGCACATTAATTTGCTTGGGCTGYAGTCGGTCACAACATTGGCACCTGCAGATATTGGCACCTGCTGATATGCTGAAAAATTCCTGATATTACTGAATTTGAAATTAATGTCATCTTCCATGGCTTATTATCTCGGCATTTAGTTCAATTGCTGTATAGTAGTTAGAATCTACTATTTTGGAGAACCTGCATGTTTATTTGGGAAAGCGGGCACTTGTTCCTTGAGGGAATAACGTGGTTTCAGTTGGGCTGCCTGATTTTTGTGGCCTTCAGTGACTGTTTTTAGCCTGCCCTGTRCTAAGTGAAAGCCTCAGCAATAGCGACGATGTTGAGTAAAACAAGTCGGCTCTTACCAGTTCCTCACTAATAGGTGCCCATATCAATATTTTTGTTCTATGCAGACCTCTCTTGATCCACTTTATGAACTGCTAAATATCCTGGCGTATGTGGATCTAAGCTAAGTTTTTGCTAACAGATCATAACATGTTCTGGTGACGTTTCCACTGCCTGCATCATAGTTACAATAACTGTATTGTAATTCAGGAGCGTAGGAGTGGTTATAATATCCTGTATCCTTAATCAGATTGTCAGCTCATTTAACTTATTCTTTGACCTATAGCAGAAGATTTGATTCATTCTGTATAAAGAGTATTTTAATCAGAGTTGCTAAGGACTGCACTCGGTGCATTATAGCAAGTGCAAAGGAACACCAAAGTAGTAGAACGGGTGAGWTTTATGAGGAAAATCATTGAAAGGTCCAATTTCCCAGAGAAYAAACCAAGGTTTTTACAAAACATGCCGCATTTAGTGTTTTTTTGTCTTTCTTCTCCCTTCTTACAGAGATTTTTGGAAGGATGGGAATAGAGGAGAGAATAAGCAATAATTATTTATTGCAACCGTTAAATGCAACTCTGCTTACAGAGCTTTTACTTATTGCATAAAGGAAATTAGGGATGGCAGTTAGGTTGTATACTCCATGCTGATACTTTTTGGGCGAAGTGGAAGCTTTTGAGAAACCTGGGAGCTGAAGATCTAACCACAAGAGCCCCAAAACCTTTGTGTCTTGCAGCCTGCTTGTTATGTAACTAATTGAAGGGAAGAAGCTTCAGGTACTCATCTAAGTGACATGAAATATTTCTTCACTGCTGKCCAGGTTTTCATAACTCTATGCAAGCACAGGAGCAGCAGAGTAGGAGAAGCTGTTAGTATATAGGCTGAGGTTATTGCTTGCTAGGCCTAAATATGTTCCTGATATTAGGCACATCCAACTACTACAGCAGGTCTCGACAATCATGATCGTTAGCCACTTGGCAAGCAAGACTATTTTATGGTATCTATGTTAGATTCTACATTATGAGCAGTGGTGGAGCTATGCTGGTCACAGGAGAAGAGATGGCACGTCCAGCAGTATTGTTTAAGTAACAAAATCACGSAAGTAATCCATGTATTTGAGGCTTCAGATATAAAGATTGAAAAGTGATGCCTCGTAACTGCATGTCTTTATAACTCTGTGTCTGCAGTTACATTTACACTGTAGTAGAGTTCAGTAGAGACACCTACGATTTCTGTGTGCAAGTCTGATCTAAGCTTATCTGAACAGATTCACCCTTTGCTTCTTGCCCCAAGGGTCTACATGTGTCTTTAATCCAAGTATGTGATCTATTAATGTGAATGACTATTGTATGCATTGTCTTTCTCCTGCTATTGAAAAAAGACATTGTTTATGAAAACACAGAGTGTTCCCTGTTTATAGCTCGCTCTCACGTTATAGATTTGGCATGTGTCTGCCTCATTGTCTTGGCAAGGCAAGAATTAAACAAGAATGCCTGTGCCCCGATGGGGAAAAGGATATGGTAATTATTGCAGCTGAATGACATTGATTACGGCAATTAAGGTTAAAAATGGAGCAAGCAAGAAAGACTAACATCTTCCAGTCTACATCATGTCTTAACCAATCGTCTCACTTTATTTTTACTCTTTATTTTTATTTTTGCACTTTAAGTGCAAGAAAAAACCTTCTTTCATATTCAAATACCACTGTGCTTTCTCCAAACAAGTTGTGCACAGGGCACTGKGGAAAGAGTATTCTCTTTTTTATTTTATTCTTTTTTTCCCCTCTCACTATTAAGAGGAAAACATTAGATACTCTTTGGGAACATACAGACGTATTTCTGAATAAGTATTTCCTAGATTCATAAACTTTTAGAGAGATTCACCTTCAAGTTGCTGTACAATCCGCTATCTGGACTTCATTATTTGCCATAGTTTCAGTCTTAGCAGCCCTACTTTTGTGCAAACAGGACCTACGTTGTGTTTACTCATGGGGAATTCTATATAAAGGAAACCATATTTCCGTGATAAAAAACTGATTTCCTTTAGAATGTGCAGTTCACTAGGTGGCAATTTTTAATGTGTTTTTAATAAACTGATTGTGGAAAGAAATGATTTTGCTTTATTGTGACTATTCCCTCTGGTGTGCTTCCTAAAATTGAGTCCTGGAATTAAGAACAAACTTGGTTTAAGCAGAATAACAGTGCCATGACTTGGTTGTAATCGCTGTATTTATAGCGAGACATATTTATCTGAAAATGTAAAATAAACAGCCGTGTGGGTAGTGGTTGTGGCACAGTGCTGTGATGCCCTCATCCGATGAGGGAAAGGGGGAAAACTTGTGCTTGCTTTGGGGCCATTCTGAGCTGTAAAATCTTTTACTTTTTGCATTATATGTATAATTTTTTTATAAACAGAAAAAAACTTGATGATTCAAGGGGTGTATCTCCTATTTTTTGGTATGACAACAGTGGATGGTTGAACGGTTTTCTCAAAGCTTCTGTTCCTGTTGCTTTTGAGAATTGCAACACGAATGGAAAACATAAGAAGGCCTAATGACTAAAACGGGTAATCGTGCCATGTGTTTGGTCCCGTGACGTATGTGAGTTAAGGGTAACTTTTGGACACTTGTATTTGGAAAATGATGATCTTGCCTTGAGACTGAGTGAAACCTCTTCCCTAGATCAACATGCCTTCATGCACAACACAACAATTGCTTGAGAATAGCCCACCCTGAATGCACCATAGGCTGCGTTCGTTTGAAAGAGCACAATTTAGGATATTGTTCAGTATAGGTTAAATAAATGAAACTATGAGCTTTCTATATTTGCTTCTTCTGAGGGCTGAAAAGAGGTGAAGGGAAATGCATAGGGGGTGCAGGGAATTTTGAGAGGAGAGTTGAGCTGTGGGCCTGTGGGGAGTCCCTGGTGATCCATGAGCCAAGCTGTTAGTAATAACCGTGTTTAATACGAGCTTAGCTAAGCAGTAAAGCATGTGGGTARTGGGAAAGGCTTCGCGTGCTCAGTATTAACATACTTCCTACTATGATATCAGTCTCCCACTTAGTTTATTGTATATTGAATTTTGGATAAGCGTGCCATCTTCATAAATGGATGGAATTTCCAATGAAACTTAGTGTTTGTGCATTCATAGGTGTTGATTGCCTGGATCTATGTGTCGAAATAGACTTTTTTTTTTGTTAGAAAATTCAGGCAATCTTTGGTGTGCTTCTTTTCAGGAWCAGAATGTGAAGACCTCATAGAAGAGTTGCTGTGTTGCCTCATCCAGCTCATCGTTGAAATTCCTCTCTTGTAAGTTGTTTTTCTTTACAGCTTTTGTTGATAAACCAAACATYTGTGCAAATATAAAGCTTAAATGATGAGACTCATAATATTCTTTTTTTTTTTTTTGAATGTGAATGCTCTATATTGTTGTAAAGTAGTGATAATGGTAAACCGCTGCCAGTACCAGCCCTGAAGATTTTATTAAAATGAATAATGGTCAGCATCTCATGCTTGGCTCAAACTGAGTGAGCAAGAGTTATCCCATTTGTTTTGTAGATGCTTTGTTGTTTTTCTTGGGTACCTCTATCAATACGGAGAAAATTACTMCCAACTTTTATTTGGAAATTGTTACGCTGTGAACTTCAGTCATGCGTCTCGTTCTCATTTAATATTTATTTCTGAAATACRAGTGAATTGATATTTGAAGATGACAGATGTGACCAACTGGAATATTTCTGTAGAGCTCCAGTGCACAATTGATTTGTTTGCTTTCCTTTTTAAAGGCATCTGTCTTATTTGAGGGGTCTTGATTCTGCATTCTACTGGGATGTGTGCCGTGAAACTTCACTTTCTTACTTGCAGTCCTTGGTAGTAAAGACTGATAACCTTATTTGTTTCCTTTTTTTTGAATAAAAAATATTTTTCATATATTTTCATATATTTTCATATAGTACGTATCTCTGGTTTAGTTTTCATACTGCTGATTGTTCTTTTGGTTGGAAAGCTGACAAAGACACAATAGTTTTTGAAACATTGCTCATTAAATACAGTGCTGTCAGCATTACATGAGGGTTTGGATAGTAACTGTGTAATGGATTAGCACTATGATTAAGTGTGCCATTCTCCAAAGCTTGTCAGTGCTTCCTGGAACAGATACACTTTTTGTTTGCAGCAGATTAGAAGACATAAGAAGGGGTGAAAGGACTGAAATATATGGGCAAGTTCATAAATCCCGTGGGTGGGTGTTCATTTTTCTTTTTTTCTTCTTTGTTTTTGGAAACTTTCTTGCAGTCCTAATTGCTGTGTAGAGTCAAATATCACTTATTCTGCCGTTCTGGCAGAAAAACAGCAATAATTTTATGGCCATAATTGTTCTTAACCTTTTTCAACATTTGAACCTGTCAGCATCTCCATTCTGCATGAATGTGGCTGCAGGGAATGGGAATAGTTGTTGAAAACACTTATACAATATGATATAGTAATAATAATGATCCTCTCACAGTTATATAGCTGCTGTATAATCTTTAATGTTCAGTTATAGTGGGATCATTCACTCTTCTCATGTTGGATTTGGAAAGACTTTGTGAAAACAAGTTTTCTTGGCTGATTTTTTTTCTCTAAAATAGTATGCTATTAACTGCATTGTTAATTTGGACAAAGTTAAGTAAGGTAGTAACACTAATAAAAATGTGTAATATTGTATTGTTTAGCACTGTAATGTGTTTAACAATGTAATAATGCCTTAACAATAACTTTTTCCCCCAGGCTACTGAATGAAAGTAGGGAAGGGGTAAAGTATGGAAAAATTTACTCTAATACACCATGAAAAAAAAAAGTAGTTCCTGGTGAGAATTTTCCTTCGGTTTCATGTCTCCTGCTGCTGAAGGTTGCCTTCTTAATGGTTAAAATTATAAGGTAAAAGTAGCTGTGTTTAACGTCAGAAGACAAAAGGACCACAATCTACTGCTGGAGGAGGGAAATAAGCAGAGAGAAATTTGTTAAGATAGAAAGATGATTCCTTTGCTGTTCAGTCTTGAATAGTACATTGAAAAGTTGTATGTGCAAGATGAGGGTACCATTGGGAGGGAAGTTTAAGGGTATATCTACGTGGTATTATTCAGGTAAGTCCCCAGTCTCAGCCTGAGTTGCTGCCTGGGCTTGGCGCTGGTCTAACCAAAGTCAGGAAGGATCAGGTCTTTCCTGAGCACGGGCAGAGCCTGCACTGCTCTGAGCTCGCTTCACCCGGAGTCTTGGCAAAATGAGCTCATGTCTGCGTGCGAAATAACGTGTAGACGCATTTGGAAAATGCAAGTGGGCAGTCAAGCTCGAAACTAATAACCAAGGTGTGGGAGATGGGGAAGAAGACAAATCACAAGTCTGTACCTCATCTCTCTGTCTTCTCCTGTGAGGTATAACTGAAGATCTGAAACGTGTTGATTTTTGCTTGGAAAGGTTCCAGAGATGTGCAGCCATGCATAGGTGGAAAATGCATCTCTGAATTACCTATGAGGAATGAAAAAAAAACATTTCTCTGTGTTAGAGCTCGTGCTGAGGAAGACGAAAGCACATTATGGAAGTTGTCCTCAGCAYAGCTAAAGCAGGTGGGAGTGGGGACATGGGGCTCGACAGCTTTGTGACCCTCTGTGAGACTTATTAAAAAGACCTTAGATTAATTATACCCTTTTGCAAAGCAGACTCCGTACAAAATGCCAAAGGGAAATTTCTCATATTGACATTTAATTTTGAGAAATTGTACTTAAATTGCATTATTGCTTTTTAAGGATCAGAGCTGTGCAGTCCCTTGTAAGACTTGAGTTACAGTATGTTGATCTTTTGATTTATGGCTCCTTTGGGGGTGTTATGGATACTGTGCTTTTTCTTTGGTCTTGCTAATGTTAGCACCCCTGAGTATACATTAATGATCAAAACTACATAGTCAGCAAAAAAAACCCCAAAACTTAAGTATTTAATCATATCTGTTTTGCATAGGAACTATTCCTAACATTTTGTTGCAAAATTGAGCTCCTAGTTTTAAATAATAAAGGCTTCTTTCAGCAGCTTGTTGAGAGCTGGTATGCATAATTGCACATCTGGTTGTTATCAGTACATTTTTTTACTTCATTTAAAAACTATAAATACTCACGGAGGAAAAATGAAATATTACGATCCAGTTACATCATTGTTAAGTAGCACCCTGGTGCCACTAGAAGTTAGTTGATATTTCCATTACATTCTGTCATTTTCTGTAGTCAAAATAGTTGTAGGCTGCAATTTCTCATTGAGAATAAATTTGAAAATGAAAGATCAGAATCATGTTAAAACTATGTGACTCATTTAAGGAGGATCTCTACACGTTCTGGGAGTAGCCTCTTTTCTCCATTGCCTAAACATGCATTAGACCAAAATAGGTGGTTATTGCCACTGAGTGCCACCACCTTTAGGTGCCTCTGGTGTTATACGGAGACCTTCCTCCCCCAGCACTGGAGCAACTCTCCAACTCAACTGGGCTGCACAGCCAGAAGACCTGACATGATCCATATGGATCTGGCACCGTCCAGCTCTGCACAGGTTTTGCAGTAGCTTTTTCAGCACATGAGTCATTTTCTGAATGTTTTTAGCCACATAGGATGATKTAGGAATAGACCGGGATGTAAAAGGTCTTGAATCCTGAAATTGTTTTAATTACTGAAATAGTCACTTCAGAATATTCCCAGGTTTGTTGGGTTATTGTACCCCAATCTCTAATTCCATCTSCCGCTCAGGAAAGCCCAGCGGTGGGAAGGTGTAACAGGAGAGGTTGGGCTGCCCTCTGCTCCGTCGGAATTGCTCGAGTGCCTCGTTGGGACATCTCCCAAATGCCTGGAGTCAGCTGTGATGAGTGGAGCGTGTTATTGGCCACCACGGTGCCTACTTGCCAGCAGTGGGTGTAAAATCAGGCACGAGTCCAAGAGGAAAGATTACGTTCGCTTTGAGTTGTTGTACTTGTATCCTGAGACTGATAACCAGATATTCTACTTGCTTTTCAGCTTCCAAACCTGCTCCTATTCTCTGTGGTGACTCCTCTTTCACCTTCCTGGTGGGCCCTCAGGAAGCAGGGAAATGAAACCTGGTTCCTGTATGATTTGAGGCTTTTTGTATGAATCAGCCCTTTTGGCAGCTCTCCGAAATTAGAAAATGAGTTGCCTTTTAACCTCTGAGTACTTAAGAGTAGACAGCTCTGGCTGGGTGAAAGTTCAGGAAAACATTTCAGCCAGGAGGGGGTTTGGGCTCGTGGTTTGCGTGAGGGTGTGAATTGACATTGGGAGTTTTGTTCGTGACTGCTCAGCCCATTTGCTGGGTGTGAAATCACATATAAGCTCTCAGCCTCCCCTTGTGAAGGTGTAGAAATAGCTGCATTTCAGTGAGTAATAAAGATTTTTACGAAAGCACGTGAGTTGAGGAGTAACTGGAGTTCTTASCTGGGATTTGTTGACCCCTTGCTTCATCTAGTGATCGTAGTCCTCTTCCCCCCTGGCAGGGAACAAGGCTGGCTGGCTGGGCATGGGCACAGAAAGCAGTTCTGAGCATTGCCTGGGCTTGGAGATAGGCCACCAGCTGCAGAGTGATGACACTTAAATAGATGGTGGAAGTTCTTGGTAGATCATCCTGGTCAAATGTTGTCCGCATCAGCCTGTGAGCTCTGAATGGAGGAAGCAGGTGGTTTGGTTAAATTATGCTTGCATTAYACTAGCACCTAGAAGCCTTCTATTTTGGAGCTCCAAGGATGATACAAACTTGGAACAAAGATGTGACTCCTTCTCTAAAGAGCTTATAACCCAAGAGAATCACAGCTAGGTGTTCATTTATAGTCACCAAAGCAACACTTGCTGCCAGAAGGGAATATATATATTTATATATGTATATTTTAAGTTTGGTGTCGTATGCAAGGAACTGGACCTGTTTGGTTGGAGGTGCAGGAACTTGTGCCACCTCCTGTGATGTGAAACGTGAAAGCCAGGAGAACAAGTGCTTAAAACCT
>NW_020454094.1:1418336-1575666 GCF_003342845.1 Nothoprocta perdicaria
AGGAACTGGACCTGTTTGGTTGGAGGTGCAGGAACTTGTGCCACCTCCTGTGATGTGAAACGTGAAAGCCAGGAGAACAAGTGCTTAAAACCTGCTGTCTCTGAGTAAGGGAATAACCCAAGTGCAGGAGAGAGAAGGTTGCAGTGATTTCCTAGACATTGGTACCTGCCCGGCTGAGCCCTTGTGAAAGGGATCCTTCCTAAAAGAGCAAAATAAGGATCTCCRTTAGCTTGTCTACCTGATTTACAAATATATTTATTCTCTAATGGGAAGGATAAGGAAGAGGGGCAATATTGAAAAAATAAAAAATATTAAAGCAGAATAAGTGTTGAAATCTCCAAGCTAGATAACCCAGAAAAAAAAAAAGCTGTGTACGGTATTGTACATACACCTCTATAAGGTGTATTTACTTGGGCTGTGGAATCATCGTGAGCTTTAGCTGAGATCTCTGGATATTTTTTGTAAGATATTTGAGAATAAAAAAATGTCCAGAAGCTCAAACCATCATATGCGCTTCTGACTTTCTGAAAGAGATAAAGAATTCTGCTGTGTAATTGATACACGAGTTCATTATTTTGAGTTTCCTCCTTATCTGCAAGCAAACAATTTTAAGAGGAAGTCAGACATCAGCATAAATGCCATGTAAAGTCTTTCCATATGGACGTTAGCATTAAAAAAAAATAATAAAAACCAAAAACAACCCCCTTTTTTTCCTACAGTCTCTCAATATAACTAAACAGGATTTTCTTTGAAGTTGAAGAAGTTCCTGGTAGTTGTTGCGACCCTTCAGAAAYGCTCAGCTTTCAGAAAACTACGTTTGACCCCCGGAGAAAATGATTTTGCTCTGAAGATTAAGGATGACTCTATCTTAGGAGTTACCCCAGTATTAGGATTCATAACTGCATTTATATGAGAGCAGGATTAATTTAAACATCTGCTTCGACAGGTTGAGTGGATTGGATCTGCAGTAAAATGTTATTTAATTGGATTGTGAATAGATAGAAAAGGAAAATAACTTGCTAACTGGAGTTGCATAAATTTAACTTTTTGTCTTTTTTTCCAGAGCTTTATAAGGGTAGTTTTTCAAAAGTTACGGTAACATCATTATTTCTTTATTCTGAATCTTCTAAAAATGGGAAAAAATATTGCAGCGTCCCTTTAGATTTGCATTTGCGTGAATGTGGTCAGTCAGAAAATGAACTAAATGAATGACTGAAGTGAGGACAGCCTTGGTGCAACTTGTTGCCTCCAGCAGAGCGACCCACACGTTGCACTGGGCCGTGGTCAYGTTTTATCTGTCCGACCAGGGTGAGCTTTGGGGTAGGGACACCGAGAGGCAGCCCGTGGTGGAGCCACCGCAGGCTGTCGGGAGCTGGGAACCGGTTCCAGCTCCGTCTGGTCCCTGGCTCGGCTGAATGTGCAGTGGAACCAGATCACAGCAGAACCTCTGGCCTGCTCTAATCACCAACATTTACCCTGGCGAGCGCCCGGCACGGTGGGCAGCAAGTCAGGTAGCTCACCAAAACCCAGCGAGCTAAAGCGCTCGTCACGATTTCTAAGGAAGAATGTTATTTAAGCAGTAAGTCTCTTTCCTGACAAAGAACTTAAAATGTTATGGGTTCAAAGGCTTAAATTATGAGAGAATAAAAGCARGGGGTTTGTATAACCTTCTCTTGCAAAAACAGTTTTGTATCAGAGTGTGGCTCAGTGGACTTGTGCGTAGTGCTGCGAGCCAGGAAATTGCAAGTCCCGCTCGCTCTTGACTTAGGACAAATAACTCCMCTCTTTCCTCACAAATTCTGGCCTTGAGCTCCTACAAAAGCGTTTTAATTAAGCTCTCTCTATGCTATAATGCCTGAAACTGTTGCTCCTYGTGTTTTACAGTCATGGAAGTTATTTATAGCATTTCTAGCAGCACACTTGACATGTGAATTTAGTTGTGCACTGAAAATTAAGCTGATTTTTTTTCTGAAGAAAAAGCTTGTCCTTTTATTGCAAGGACTACATGAGTTCTGAGACAAAGAGCAGCAGTTTTATTTATTTTCCTTAGGTGTTTACCTTTTGTCCAAATATACACACTACTGGTTTTAAATCACTGTTTGGGAAAAAAATGCAGTTTTGTATTTGCACTTGTTTCAATGGCAAAGAATATAATTGTTAGAAAGTGGCAAGAAGTAAATTTAGCATGAATGTTGGAGGGTGTTTTTAAATAYAGATATTGTAAAGTCTTTGAATTTGGGAATTATAAATTGACATTTTCCGCAGAGTTTACTGAAATTCAGAGATCTAAGTAACTTGATAATTGACCCCTCATACCTGTTGTACACAGCATAGTATTATTAACTACAGAAGCATACTGTGAATATAGTAACAGCAGAGGAAACATTAAAAATCCTTACTAACAATCTCTATAATGGATTGGAGGATGTTTTTGATGCACTTGATGAGACATCTTCCATTTAGAGGAAGGGAAAAAGCCCCTATTAGTCAAAAGCAAAACTAATACYGGTTCACCTTGAAGTGAACCGTTGTGTTTTAAAAGTTTTTGTGTAACTTGCATTTTTTCTTTTTACTGATTGAGAAGGCAAAATCCATTTTCCTCCCCTTTTTTAGAAATATGATGCATAGTAAGATTGCTTTAGGTAGAGGTAGCAACAGAAACTGCACGGTGTCCGAAATAGCGCTTCAGTCTCCTCTCCCCTTGGCTGCACAGCTTTTCCTAATTGACCTGTCCAACTTAATGAGCTTTGCTAATCTGTGTGCAGCCAATCACTGCCGTACAGTCCATGGGATCGACAGCAGAAGTCAGCAATATCCTGAATTTTATACTTCATTTTCACAACTGTATATGTAGCATATTGGCATCCCAAGCCCTTCTTATAGTTAAGAGAAGGTTTGTGTGTTACCTCTTTCTTAGAGATCCCGATTTAGCGCCAAATGAAGCAGAGTTTGGGAAGCTGAACCTTTCTGTCACCTGGAATGACGATTTAGTGACAATTGTGTTTAGCAGGACAAAGAACCAGTCCCATTAATGTTCTGGGGTTTTTATTAGTATTAGAATGAACCATAGTCTGAAAATGGAAATTTCAATGCTCTGGGTARTACATCAATGTTTTTACGTTGTGTTGTCCTTTGGCACATCCGAAAAATGCTTACATCTAAGAAAAATAATCCATTGTCTGTGTGAAGTGTTGCTGCTTTTTCCACTTGTTATTTCCGTGTTCCCGCTTGAGACCGGCTGCGTAGCGAGTAAGCACATGTGAGCCTCCCATGTGCTCCTGTGGCAGAAGGCACTTTGTAAACAGAACTGGTAGATTAACCTTCGTAAAAATGTGCTTTTTCTTGYAGAGATATCACGTACAGCATTTCCTTGGAGGCTGTGACAACGCTGATAGTCTTCCTCTCCTGCCAGTTATTTCACAAGGAGATTCTGCGCGAGAGCATCATTCATAGATACCTGATGCRTGGCCGCTGGTACGTCCTGGGGCTGCTGGCAGCACAAGTCCTTTGGTTGGGCGCGTTTAGGCACAGCTTTGAATGGGCAARTCCTGCCATTCTTTCCCTTTCCAACCTAAAAGCGGGTAGATAACTCAGCACCAGGAGGGCTTTTTTGCCTTGCCTTGAATTTGCTGTGAAACGATTCAGACACATTGCTCCCAGGTGGGATAACAACTATCTGTTATCCCTTAGATGGAAAAAGCGATCACTTGGAGAAAAAAAATCCAGGCATAGCCTAGTTCCAGCAAACAAAAGGGTGCGCAGCATTGACTTTGTAGCTGAGCCAAATTTTGCAACTTCTGAGTCAATTAAAGCTGTTTTCTTTTYGTTTTTCAGCCTCCCCTACACCAGCAGACTCGTGAAAACTTTGCTCTATAATTTCATTAGACAAGAGAGGAGCCCGCCCCCGGGGAGCCACGTCTTCCAGCAGCAGAGCGACGGAGGAGGGCTGCTTTACGGGATCGCCTCCGGCGTGGCRAGTGAGTCGTGTTGTCTATCAACAAGTTTTCAAACGTTATGAAGGATCTAGCCTTCTGTGTGAGCACTCTTATAAACACACATCTAGCCCATTGCTTTTCAAACAGTGATACCAGGGTGTCTGCTCAACACACAAAAGCTGACCACAGGCCTGCTCGGAGTTGAAATAGCACAGTCTCTACCTATAGATAGGTTAGAATCTAAAGCAATTGTATTTGCAGAGATGTCATCCCTGCAGGAGAGCATGCTGCMGAAATAGCTCTGGTGCACTCTTTTTCCTTCTTTTCTTTTTCTTTGTGTTAATACATTAAAAAAAGTTATCTCTACCTATTTGGATAAATTCAACTTATTTAAAAGGTTGAAATAATCTTTGGAGCTTCTGTTGTTGAAACATTTTCAGAGAATGTACTTATTTCATTCYTGATAGTTTTTTAGCAGATATTTGGAATTGATCTAGATACATTATTTTTGTAAAATATATTGTATTGTTTATCAATCTGGGTAGGCTGACTAATTTAGTGACTGGTGTGAGTAGTTTTTGGTCTTTGGTGGTTGGACCTTTTGCTCTCGATTAGTTTGGACATCTACTGAAGAATATTCAAGATGAAKATCATTTCTTTGGTCAGAAAAAGGTTTCTCATGTTTGTTATAGAGCACATTTAGTTGTTTATTTTTATACATATATGTGTGTGTGTATATAATCTTGAGAAAAATAATGATACACATTACTTTGCTTTTTCCTGCTAAACTGAATAGCACCTTGTGAGCTGTTCCTGCGGGAACGTTTGYTATCTCTTTTGGTCTCCTGTGAAACCCTTCTACTGATGCATCCCCGGGGCATATTAAAGTTCAGGCCCCGAGTAGTTTGCCAGGAAATATTTTACAGGCTGTGACGATGCATCTGGATCTCCTCTTGGAGGCAGTAAAAGAGCACGGCTCTCGCTGGGAGCGTATCCCGAAATATGTCACAGCTTCTGTGCGAGACGGTTGCACAGAGCTCCCTCCTGGAGCTCCCTCCCGCCTCCCCGTTGGCCTTCGAGCGCGGGACGCGGCCGTGTTTGGGCCCTGCCCATGGCGTGTCTCACGCACAGATGTTTGCTTTGCAGTTTGATTCATTTCTCTTCTCTTTCTAAATAAATTGCTCACCACAGCCATTTTATTCTGAGAATCCCAACAGGTATGTTCTCTTCCTCTTTTGCACTTGCCAGGGAAATTTGCCTTTCAGTTGATTTTTCCAAAGCAGTTTTCAATATGTGGCTTGTCCTTTTGCTTATGACTGTAGTTTTCACTGCATATTCTATACCTACCTCACCTTTTTATTCAGCTTAGTTCTTCTCTCTCCAGTCATGCTCAGGTATAGTTTTGTTAGTGACAAAGACCCTTTAATTTATTTTTTCTTTCCTTGTGGGCTCACCTGGAGCAGGTTGTATTCAGTAATGCTCCTTTTAACCCTTCATATTCCAGACCCTTCATCCTGAGGTCTGTGTAGGAGGTTACTCATTGCTTACCTCTTACTCTGCCCAAGAGAGGACCTTGCTGGAGAGCAGTCCCAGGCACTACCACCTCCAAGTTTGGACTCCTCCTTTTCTGTCTGCCACAATAGGCAACCCAGGCTGCCTTCACAAGCACTGTTAGGTAAAGAAACGCTAATACAGGACATCTTTTCATAGATTCCCCATCCACGGCTTGGGAGACGCTGTTGGGATATCAATCATGTTCCTAATCATTTGAGTGATATCATATCCCTACATGACTTTTTTTACTTGCTTCTAGTGTATGAAATTTGCATTTCTTACTGCAGACTCTTAAGGCTGCTGCCTACGTCTGTTCTAGTCTCTTCCCACACTTCCACCCCCTTCACTGCTCTTGAACCGTTCTCTTGAGCACTCCCTTGCCATACTCCTACACTTGTCTCATTGCTTCTTCCACGAGTACCTGAAGTGCCATTTTATCTTCTGGTGAATTAAGGGTCTTCATTGAAAGCTTTATATAGAGCACCCTTTTAAAAAAACACTCTCCGAGGACCCACCCAGGGAAGGGAGAAAAAATAAGTGCCACCATGCTGTCAGACAACAGAAATAATCCTTCTGTCTGTGCCCAAATGTTTAGCTATTATTTTTTTTGTATGTGTCACAATTACTTGCCTGCATACACTGCTTGGATTATTTGGACTATAAGTGAAACTTGGATGTAATGGCACTGGGTAGAGTAAATGGTGTATTGGGCCATTTCTGGTAGTATCTCTGAATATGATTTTACAGGAGAAATTAAAAGTGAACTTTCAGTTCTTCCATGCAAGTTGTTTGGCATCTTTTGAAAAAGCACATAATGCTTCAAAAAAACATCTTATTGAAATATCCTACGTTCAATCTCTATAGGATGAAAATAGCATGATTTTTTTCTGTCATCTTTTATTTTTTACATGAACTTTTGAGAGTAATGTTTGCACTTGGCAAGTTGCAGCTGATAAAGTGGCTGTCCCAGTCACCCACCATACCATATATGATGTTCGTAGTCACRGTCACGTGCACTGCAGCGGCAAAGCAACAAGATTTTATAAGCCTTATGTTTTTAATTCCTCCTCTTCCCCCAGCTTCCTGATGATTCAGCAGGAGTGATAATTATGTACCCTGTGTATGTCTACCCTGTGGCCTCCTTTCCCACCATTAGTCTCCTCTTGCATCTCATCCCTTATAGCCACTTTCCTTCTCTCCAAAATCTCGTGTCCTCCTTCCAATGACTTCTCGTTGCCTTGGCCTCTGATTGCAGGCGAGTTATCTGTGTGCGAAGACATGTTTCTCCATCCTGTACATGAAATATCTTAATTAGTTTAGTTCCTATTATGTATCATCTAGTAGTTCAGTAAGCAATTGTGGTTTTGGAGCAATGGGAAATAACAATATTCTAGCTCTTTAACTTCATAGATGACATTCTTGTGCGCAGTGTCTTTGGCTTTAAGCCTGYTTTGTATTTTTGAAGTCTTTGTAGGTGTGCAAAAAAAAAAAAAAAAGTGAAATGCCATTAGCTCCCAGCTACATTTTCTTGTTGTGTTGTAAAGGCATAAATGACTTATGAATATGTGGCAGGTGATATGCTAAAGCAGAAAAATGTTAGTGCTACTCAGATGACAAAAAAAATGAGTCAGTTTAAGTGTTTTCATTTGAAAAAGCTGGTCCAGTTTGCTTTCTGTTATTTAAAAAAAACAAAAGAAAAACAAATGCACCTTGAATTACTTAGGAATTACTGCAGCAGGAATCATATTGACTTGGCACAGTTTAGATGATTGTGGATGACATAAGTTGAATATAAATATAAGAAAATCATCAAGAGCTTTAGCTGATTTGATTTGTTTAGAATTGCTAAGGTCGGAGGGGACCTTCAGAGATCATCTCAGTTATGAAAATTAATCAGGTAACTCATCTGGCCCACAAGTGCACTATTGTGTCAGTAACATAGTGCAGCATTTGGGGTACAAAGATCAACAACTGTGTGTATTCCCATGGCAGTCCCCTTGGGCTGGAGCTGCACTCACGTTCCTGCCTGTTGATGCCTTGCCCTCCTATAGGTGTTTGCGTTATGTTAGGGCTCTTGCAGGAGCCTGGTTACCTGTTTTATACCCCTGTGGCTGCATATACTCTGATTTATTCCTCTTTTTGTGCTCTATTCTGGTTAATAGAGAGAATTGCATGGTTATCTTTACTGTTACAAGAAAACTAGTTATTTATATTTAGTGTGTAATGTAAAAAGTCACAGAGGAAAAACACATTATTTAACCTGGTTTCTAATATCTAGATAAAACATATCAAAGTAGGAAGACACAATGGTACTTTAACTAATGTGTATCTGCCATTTCTTGCTGGTCCAGTGAATTTTTCTTTTAGTTGCATATATTTCATTATGGATCTTTCTGCCTTCCAGAACTTCTGATGATGCCTTGTGGAGCTGTTGGGCAGTCTGCTACATAAATTGATTTTTTTTGTCAGTGCCCCTGGTGCTTAGTCATAAATGTTTAATTCTCTGTTCATGCTCATCATCATGAAAACRTAGACCTTAGACCTCTCTTCCATTTCTGTTAATCTTATTTCTTGCCTACAGTCCATACCAGCATCACCCTCTTGTCACAGCAATGAGGGTGCCTTTGAATATGCCCAAACCAGTGTCCAGGTCTTCAACTTTGTTTTTTAGGTTTCTCCAGAGGCAGATCTGAAGGGCAGCAAAACCCGCGTCTGCAGTTTAAACACATCTTTGAAATCAAGTAGCTGAGTGTTGGTAGTAGCGTAGCTGGGGCAGGTTTGAACTGTAAAACCTGCCGGGGGAGTGCAATAAATTAGAGAGCAGCCAGATCCTGGCCAAAATCCGTGGCACACAATGTGCCGTGCTGGGAGTACCAGCGAACCTGCTTTAAGGTTGCAGTGAGCTAATATCAGCCTGGGGTGCGAATGTCCTCATTAAATATCTTCATTTCCCTTTTTTTTTTTTTTTTTCCGTAGATAAAGCCCATGTTCTGTCTTAATTACAGTTGCTTAGAAAAGCATTGCCTCAGGCATGAACCTCTGGAGGCCAGAGATATGTTTGCTATCAAGCTCTTATGCGTTTCCTTTGACGTACACAGTGGTGTTTTTATTGTTTTAATCAAATTTATCTTTGTGGTTTCGAATAGTACAAGAGCCCAGGACAGCTATGGAGCACTGCAGAATCTGGTGGCTGGCCTGGACAGCAGCTGCAGTGAAGCTGTGGGACCTGGGCCTTGGCTGCAGCGACCACTGCAACGGCCGCAGGAGCAGCCCTGGCCTAGAGCCAGCTTTGCTAGACCCTGCTGAGGACAAGWCCACACAGAATGCCCGAGGTTGGAAGGGACCTCTAGAGCTCATCCAGTGCAACCCCTGCTCCAGCAGGGACACCCAGAGCTCGGGGCACAAAGTGGCACCCAGACAGGTTTGGAAGATCTCTCCCTTCGTGCTGCCTGAGACAAACTGGACAAGCCTGAAGCGCTTTCAGCATCCTGCTGCAAAGCCCATGCTTTCCCAGCCCAACTGCTCAATTCTCCAAAAAAAGATGTGTTCTTACCATTCCCAAGCTTAAATATTTTTATTCTTTACAACCTCTTTAAAGCCTTTCATCTGTCATCTCTACCTGTAGAGCCTGTCCAGGTTCCTGATGTGCTGAGAACACCACTGATTACATTGACTAATACAGGTTTTTCTCTTCCCCATCTCCTTCTGTCRGTGCATTTTGCTGCTTGTCCTATACGTGGATCGTAAGCTCCATAGGATAGAGGTCCCCATTGGGTATGGACAGGACGCAGCACGGTGAGGTTGTGGTTTGTGGCCACAGCTGCTGACTTCTCTGGTAATGCAGATCCTAATTGGAASCATGTGTGCTCTTGTGTTTACTAGGAGCTCTGCAGCAGTTTTCACAAGGTGTATTGGTGATTTATCTCCTTGACATTTATCTTAATATTGCAAAACACTGAGCAACCTCAAATAACCCTTTATTTAAAACAAGAGCCAACTCCTCTCGCCTCCAAACTGATTTTTTTTCTTTAATTTTATGGGAGAAACTGCTTATTAGAGGAAAACAAAAATCAAGTTGAGGTATTGTAACGTTAAAAGTTTTAAAGTTTGGTATCTTGCAAAAGTAAGGGCTAGAAAAAAAATTGTTGAAATAATTTCCTGTATTTCACACTCTTAACTGCAGAAATCCAGATTAACTGAAATTATGATAAAATATTTCTATAAATACAAAAGTTTTCTTATAGCTAGTTGTTGAAATTCTAGGTTTGATTAGAAGAGTCCTTTATCCTTCAACTTGACAATGTCAATAAAGCTGTTCACGCTTCTTCACCTTAAAATGCAGAATCAGCAAAATGCTGCTCCCTACGTAGCATGTTTTAAGCCACAAATCTGACATTTTTTAAAAACCCAAACTGTAAATACTTTAAACTGTAAAARTTATTTCTACTTTACTTTGCTAAAGTGCTTTGACCATGTCATTCAAGAAAGGGACCAAAGTCCAGGAATTAAACTTTTTTTTTTTCCCTCTCTTTGGTTCAGTGTCATCTTCCAGCAAATCCCAGAACTTCTCTCTGAATTTTGTCAGAGCTTAAATATTTTGAAAGTCACCGTTCTGGATTATAGATAACAGAATATGCAGGGATTAATATGTGACCAAGAGAGGGTTGTTACTAACACAGGATATTGAAACACCACAGCTGGGCTTATATTAATTGTAAGGCAGTYATTCTTGATAATTTTGAGTGTTTTTTAGTCTTTCCCTCCAGTATATGTTCTCTTGCTTTGTATTTGGGGTTGAAAGTTGTTCAATAGGGTAGGRAAAATGGAGTATTT
Source organism: Nothoprocta perdicaria (assembly GCF_003342845.1). Lineage (NCBI taxonomy): Eukaryota > Metazoa > Chordata > Aves > Tinamiformes > Tinamidae > Nothoprocta > Nothoprocta perdicaria. Next base: position 1,428,659 of record NW_020454094.1, read on the forward strand.
GGTCTCAGGTACATTGGTGCTGTTCAACAAATAGTTTTACAGTTGATACTTATTTATTGACAGCTTTTTGAGGGGACTGTGAAATGAAGCCCTTTCCAAAATAAAAGCTAATACTCAGTTCCTGCAGGTTGTTTTTTAGTGCATACAGGGTGAAAGCAGAAGAATTTATCCATGGGATAGATATAACATTGGGCATAGGAGCAGGACTAATGAGTTGTGCAAGCAGTGCATCATTATCAAATCAGTCCAGGTTCTGAAATGGCCTTATAAATAATTTTGTTGGGGGAGAAGCCTAGAAAAACTTGAAGTAGCCTTTGCCTTGGAAAGGGAGTGCAATTTAAAAAGACAAAAGTAAAGAGCAGGTGCTCACAGCTTGGTTCATAATTGTATAAGGCTGCCAGATGTGTCACTTGAAGGRAGCAAGAGGAGCAATGACTTTGCTTACCTATTAATTGCATTAAATCTCTATGGTTAAATTAAAGCAGCAAAATGTAAGTATTTGTCTTGCAGATACAACGGTGCTTATGGCTTCCAACTAGCAGCAGATGTTTTGCAGGTTACACAGGAGGTCAGATCTAGTATATGTGTCTGATATATGAATATAGCCTTAGTCTGAGCTGTTGGTTTATTCAATGACAACATTTAAATATAGAGTGGTTTACATAAAGAGTTTGCAGCAAACACTTAATAGTGAAACAAGAGTGTTTCTTGTAGCAAGTGATAACTGCCTTTCCAGCTCTTAGAATTGCATAGAGAGGACTGGAAAACTTGGGTTTGGGGGGAAAAATCATTACTACGAGTGGGAAGATGCCACCCTACCTCTTGAACRTAAATGTTGTCAAGAAATGCACATTTATGGCTGAATAATGCAAGTTATTACTGAAAAATGCAAATCTACTACTGGAGCAAAATTTTCTCCGATGCCAAGAGTCAAAATCAAATTTGTTTCCGTTTAACCAATCTGGAAAGTGTTTGCTTGCCTCAGAACATCTCCRTTTTGAAATTTCACAGTCTTGCAGATTCATGCAGAAACTCTCAGCCTACGCTAGGCCTATGAATCTGGAACTTGTCCATTTTGCTATGCTAATTCTATTTTAAATTAATTACGTGGTGTGTTTCTGTAATTATGGGCAGTCTGTGCAGAGTACACTTAGTTTGAAAACTGTGAAGCAAAATTACTTTGGGTAGTAAGTGAACATACTACAAAAATCTGAAGTGTATTCCCATTGTAATTCTGCAAAGATGCAGTGTTGCCAGTGTGCTCTGTATGGAGGCATGTCCAGGTGGCCTAAATTCCATGTGAAATCCCTATGCATTATGTGTATAGACTGAAGCATTTGTTTCTGATTTTGCAGATCGATTTTTGAGACAAATTTAATTTCAACAACTATTTCTAATTCACATATTTTTGTGCGAGAAAATGTTATTCTTTACATTTTAAGTTAACAAGCATGGAAATTTTTCCACCTTTTTTATTTCTATGGATTAGAGCTGTTCTTTCCTGTTCTGTAGAGCCATGGAGGAGCTAAGATTTAATGAGGCCTTTGACTAAAATCTTTGTCGTAAACCAACAAAGACAAGCCCTAATATGATTATAGCGTAGTTATTTTTACTTAATGCTTTAAAAGAGCCAACCGTAATTAAATGTGTTCTGCCAAACTGTAGTTTCCAACACAAGTATGAGATTTTTACATAACCTGATAAATGGCTATTTTTCCTTTTGAACAAGCCATCAAAAACATTTTCCTTCTTTCTTTGAAAGATTTCCCAGCCAATTTAAAGTARAGCCAAAGTAAAATCATGTGTTTTGCAGGGAATTAGAAATTTTTGCAGAAACAGTTGCAGAATAAWTTTTATTTCCTTCTCCTGAAGTAAGTAACTATTGTTCAGTAGGTTTGGAACTATTTTTCTTACCGAAATTTAAGTTATTAGTATGTGGTAGCTGTAGCGTATAGCAGTGAAAGTTATTTTTTCATGACATCTGGGTTTGTTTGTCAATTTTTCTCTTTCAAGTAAGTGGCATTTTCCAGAGTGACTCATTCTGGAGAAAGAAAAATACTATTAACAGGAAAAGAATGTGGCACCTCGGTGTAGACATCCTGGGGAAAAGAATGGGCTTCCATTATTGAAAAATAAGTTGTTGTCTTACGTGGAAATGTAGCAGTTACCCGTACAGGAAAGTGAGAGTTTTTGCTTGTTTCTCAGTAATTTTGTTTTAATTTAGGTGTTCGAAGAATGCTTTGCTGATGGCAGGATAACAGGGTGCCCAAAGCTTTCCATGAAAGATCGTATGAAAATGGCTTTAAAGTTGTCCTGATGTTGCAGCCACGGTCATCTAAGCAGGCAAGGTTTGTAGGGAGAGGCAGTATCTTTTATTAAAGCACTTGCTGTAGTTGGAGTGACAGGAGGATGTGCACGAAGTGCAACACAATCCATGKGCTGGCAAGGTTGTCTTCAGATGCCACTGCTTCCATGAACTCATCTTTACTAGAAAGCTCAAAAAATTTCCCACTGAAATCCAGGATGAAGATTGTCCAGCCATTTTCCTGGGGTCACTGCTGGATCCTAAAATGGATTTTTTTCACCATAATTGGAATACACCTTTCTTTTTAATAGCTAATCAACAAATACTGAAATTTAAGCAAGCTAAGCATTACAAATCTGTAGCTGTAACCCTTTCAGAGTGGGATGTAAGAGGACAACTAGACAGATTAGAGGCTGGAGAAGAATACGTAGAAGTAAAYCTGGTTGCACAGATGTCTCGCATTATCTTTTCCTTTCCATCATTGGTTTCTGTCCTGTGTGATGGAAAGAATGGAGAAGCCTGGACCCGGTGAAGACAGAACGTGGATGTAGGGATCAGGGATGGCTCCCTCATGTCCTCTTAGCTCGGCTGYGGTGTGCTTGGCTGGCAGGAGAGTTCTCGCCTCCGGGTACGTGGCTGCTGTGGATGTGAACGCTTGCACCAGAAATGTTTTTATATAAAAAAGCAATTACTCTTGAAGTTCCAATACTGAAAAATAAACGTGACTTTTTGGAGTTTTGTTAGGTGCTTGTTCATGCAAAATGTCAAGGATTTTGATCCAGCAGGTTCTTGCGCTTTATTTTTGTTTTGTGTTATTTTAAGCAAATGTTTGGACTTTCTAGATAGGTCTCTGGATGTTCCCTCTTCCCTTGTGCCAAGCATTGCCCTCTTTCCCACTGATTTTGGAGCATTTTGGGAGGCTTGCAGGGGACTCRCTGTCATGGAACTGCGGGAGTTCAATGGACAGACTTTTTCCCTGGCAGAGATCCAAGCCTTGTCTTCCTGTTTTGGATATTAATAATGACAGAGTTGAGACCTTGTCACTTTTCTCCTGAATAGCGAAGGTAATAAATTCGGAAACTGAATTTTGTAAGGGAATTGTGGTCAGGAACAAGCCAAGGTTTTCCTTCCAAGTGAAAAATTTCAGGATGAGCCCAACTCAAGTCATTCCTAATAATTGTGCAAAGGCTGAAATTCTCATTTTTCTGTTAATATCTGGCGTTTTACTCAGCATGGTGAGAATCTGTAAGTAGTAAATATCTAGACCTATAGTCTCGAGCTGAATGAGCTGACAATGTTTACTTTTCCGGTGGTTTTAGTTCAGCAAAAATGACATTACTTGGCTAATTCAGTAAGTGGGGTAGTTTTATAYTGCCATTCTTAACATGCAGAGACAGTTTAAGTGTGCTTATTTCTGCCATGAACATAAATGAGTGTTAGCTTTGTGTAAAACGGTTGTTATTACAAGACTTTTGTAAATTTTAATAGGTGTCTAGGGGCTACGTATAAGTCTTTATATTGCTCAGGGATGGCAGAGCTTATATTGGTAGACTTTCTTAAATCAGCTTGCAGATGGCACTTATTTAATAAGGCTTTAGAAGACATTTGAGGCAAGCTTCCCAGATGTATTTTGCACTTCCTACCTTGTGAAGAAAAGTATACGTCATATATGTAGACATTAACGGGAAGACACATTCCCAGAACACGTAATGATGGTAACGGGATGCACAGGGATATCAAGAGGGCAGTCTGGAATGGATCTRCTCTCCTTCCCTCATGGGACTATCTCGTTGCTGTCCTGCGTGATTTCTAGCTGCATTGGGTGTCATCTAGATAAATGAGATGTCAAGAGGCATGCCTTGTAGGGAGCTCTGCTTCTGATTTTGGGGGAGATTTTTATAGATCTCTAACTACACTGTTTGGTGAAATGAATTTGAAGGCGGGGGGGGAAAGGAGGATTAACCAATGGAATATTTGAGCAATGAATCATTTGCTGAGAGCCATCTTAATTATATTTTCCTCTGTGCTCTCAAGAAAAGTCTTGTGTTATGATAATCAGACTTAAAAGCTTTTATTTTAGACTGGCAGAAGAACATGCCCATTCTTAAAAGAGAATTTTAACTAGGCACTGCAGGCCCAAGAGCTTACCTCTTTTCCAGCTGCCTAAGCTCATCTTATAGTCTTCTAAATAGTTTGATTTTGAAGATTTGTTAACGTACTGGGAGCTGTGCAGCTCTCGCTCCAAAGAGGAACGACCCTGRACGTTGCTGTTGATCAGAGGTCCATGGCAGTTCTAGGGGATTGGATSATCCCTCTGAAACTGCCTTTCAGAAAGATTACCTTCAAAAGCCAACCAAATGATAGTGATAGTGCAAGCAGTGTTGATATAAAGTATTAACTTCAAAATTCCCAAGCTGTTAGGCATAAGATGTTTATTAGGAGCTTTCTAAATGAATTTACAAAGGAAAACATACGATGTTACTTGGTCTTTCTGTATATGTTTTAACTTCTTATTCGTTTGGATATAACTGAGTTGACTTGTTGCAACTGAGAAACAAAACCAACTGGAAGCAGCTTGTGGAAGTAGATTCAAACCCATCCGAGCCTCCTTTAGAAGCAGAAATGCTGTGTGATTGCAGCTCTAGGGGAGCAGCAAGTTGGGCCTAATTGTGCCTTGAAGCCATCGCTCTGCTGTGCAGCACCAGGACATCTAACAAAGTAAGATGTAGCTGCTCTTTATAGGTGCAATAGGTGGTTATCTTTGGTTACTGCATGATTAGATGTGGATGCTTCTATCCAGAACTGCAGCTCTTGTATTTATGGAGGATTTTGATGTGAAGTTTGAGAAACGCTTTTTTCTTGCAAGATCCAAATGACTGGGACAGAAGTATCGTCTTCTCCCAAATGTGTTTCTCCCAAACTTTGCTTCCTCTCATGATCCTCCTCCACATCCACTGTAGATATTTGTCTTAACCTCAATGTATATGTTTTGTATTAAGCTGTGATATTTTAAACCACTTGATATCGGGGTAATTAAATAACACTGCAAAGAACTTGKGTCTCTGGAGTTGATGCAGAACACTTGACTCTTTCATGTTAATTGTTGTTGCATATAGAAAAATATAGAAAATGTAACAAAATGTCTAATGAAAACCGTTTTATTGAACAGAGAACATAACTGTGCTTTTGAAGTAAAATTTTTGGAACTCTGGGTTTCTGTAGTGCAAGATTAAGCATAACATGGTGACATGCGTAACGAGTTCCCTATACAAGGAACTGTTCTTTGAGAAGTTTTAAAGGTCTGAATTATCGTAATGGCTATTAAAAAAAAAAGTCTAGAAAAAGCAATTTTCAAAATGTTATGAAATTAGCTGCAAAATTCTGAAAGGGTGCTTGGCAGGATATATTAATAAACTGCTAACTCATCTTGGGGTGGGTGGTAACAGGCCAGGAACCAGGRTGCGTCAGGCAGCTCTGTGCAGTTCGGCACCGCGCTCCGGAGCCTGGAAGCTACCGGATACCCATCCCTAAAAGGGATTTGCCCGACTGAAAATAACACCTGTGCTTGCCAACAAAGGTTCCTTTAGGTGGGAAAAGGTTTCCTTGGAGAAAAAGGAGTTGTTATTAAATCTAAAGCGTGTTGTTAAAAGCATGCTTATTCTCTTTATCCAGAGGGAATACCTCTGGATGTTTTTTGCTGGGAAACCGTATGTTTCAGTGTGGAAGCAAATACAAGATTAGAACAGGCGGATTTGTTCCCAAACCCACTTTTCAAAGGGCTGAACACACTTAAGTGAAACTGCTGCTTGCAATGCTGTCACCTGCAATCCCAAAAATTCCGAATAATGGGAGGTGACAACCTGCAGGTTGGCAGCATTTCTTCCTCCCGGACTCTTCCTCCTCCTGTGATATGTATTTTTCCACACAGCCGGCCATCCCTCCCGGTTGAATAGTGTTGCTGCTGTCATTTCTGTTAAAGGTTACGTTGTGCGTTCGCCGCACAGTCCAGTCATCACTCGGTGCCTTGTTCATTGCTTCTAGTTCAGAGCAGCCTGGGAGATAAAACAGAATAAATAAAGGGCCTTTGAATTTGTAACAATGATCCTTGGCCAGGGATTAAATGCAATCTAGGTTACACAACTGCTTATTATGAATGGGCTTTATGTAATTCAAAGTGCCCTGTTTTACATTTTTGCAGTTAAGAAAGTTGTCCTAAAGCAGTCTCAGCGTAGACAGAACATGTGCTCATCAGCTTTGTGCCCCGTCCCGCCCCATGTTCTTTGTGTTTTTTCTTTCTGTAAACTTCAAACTGCATTGCCTCGTGTCGCTACAACCTTCTGCTGTTGGATTAGCTCTTGGTTTTAGTGCTTATTGGTGAGAAAYGGGTGTTTCAGAGATCTATTAACACTCCCTACCCAGAGCTCTAAGCTGCTCTCAAGCTTTGCAAAAATTGTTCYGTTTCCCAAACAAATGTTTTTCAGCTTCTGTAGCAGTCGGAAAAGAAAGTTCTGGTGACAGCAGTTGATGCAACGGCGTGATTTAATTTGCAGCATTAAAATGAACAAATGTGGAGGGAAAACCATTGTAGGGCTGAGTGTGTTTGTCATTTATGCTAAGGCTACTTCATGAATTGAAAATATGTTTAACGAGGGCTCCCTTGGGGCTGTGCAAGTTTAGTAAACAAGTACATGAAGGGATGCGAACCAAAGAAAACCTTGGCAGACTTTGTAAGCCTCTTGTTTCCTTCTCCACTGTTTTGCTTTTACCTTGGTGCATTCTCTCTGCTTGTAGGAGTCTTTTAAGAATGATAATTTAAGTAACTTTCTTTTGAGCAATAAATAGAGGGTAAATCTAATCAGTAATTTCTGCATTAGTTGCTTTAAAAAATTAAAAATTGACTTYAATTGTAGTCTGATGTAGCATGCCTAGTCAGGCTGTCTTGTTGCGTATTTTGTAGCTTCCTCGGGAATCTTCATTCGGGCCAAATAGAAAATGTTTATCTTGATCATTTGACTTCATAGTATTTTAACTGGAAGAGGGAAAAAAATTTTGTGCAATTTTTAAAAGTCAATGTAGTCAAAATCACTTGTTCTCAATCACCTTTTCTGTCCTTTTGATAGCATCTTTTCTTTCTTTTTGCTAGCATCTTTTTCCCCCTCTGTATTCCTGTACCTTCTCCCCTTTTTACATCGTTACACTCAAACTCATGCCATCATCTGATATTTTAAGTTGCTTTCAGCATCTTATCAATACGTCAAGAACTGGCATATTTGCAAATTGCAGTACTCGATTCATGGAGCATGTGAGCTGTGTAATAGTTTGCTTGGGTATATATTTAGAACCCTCCAGTTAATTAATTTTAGATTAAATTTTCTCTGCGGCTTGACACATACTTCAAACAAGCACAAGGCAACTACTAAAGTGAGAAACCTGAAATACTTGTAGTTATTGCACCTTGTGTACAAATAAATTCCTTTGTTGTGTAGAGCTGGCRCTTTTTGCTGTGACTTTATCCTCCTTAGGAGACAGACCTTGGGAAGAAATAGCGACTGTGTAAATGAACACGCGTGCGTGGCTGTCTCTGGTGTCGTGCGAGACAATCCCCTAGGAAGTGTGGTGTCCGTTATGAAACCGGCATCGCATCCTTTCTCAGGCGCGGGAAGGGATTTTATGGGCTGCTGGAATGCCAAGTGCTTTCAACTAGGATTGAATGCGGTCCCCTCTCCGTAAATCAGAGCCATGCACGCGCGTGGGTGTCTTATCATTCAACTCTTATGTCTGCGTGAGAAGTGTGGGAGGTAATAAAAGCCTGGGGGATAATAGTTGATATATTGTACGTGTCTCTCTTAAATGTGTTCTGGATGTGCTTTGGAGTCCTTTAATTCGCATCTTCCTTTAGGACAGGAATGCTGTGTTTGGTTAAAGAATATTAAATATGCACCACAGTGTGTTGGTTTTAGCCTTCTGGCTTCTACCTAACAGTGATTTAAAAACTAGATGGTGTCCATAGCCTCTGCTCGAGTATGCAGGGCAGGTCTGTGCAACTTTGTCTTGAATTTAGGTCTTGCCATTACGAGTAAAACTTGCTCAAGTCTCCTGGGGTAATCTGAAGATGCCATATGTCTYGACCACCGAATGATTTAGTTATGAATCTGCTAGGCTGTGGCTAGCTGTATAAATGGTGCTAATTTAGTTAAAGCAGTCAAGCAACTGAATCAAAAATGACGTCTGCTTTACCAACCTGATTGCCTTTGCAGTGGTCGAATGACAAGGTTTGTGGATGAGGGAAGGGTGGTAGAAGTTGTCCGTGTTCACTGTAGTTAACTTTGACTTGGTCTCCCTCAGAATCTTTGAATGGGATGTTATGGTCTAGATGGGTGTACTGAGGGGCGTGAAAAGATACCTGGATCATCAGGTGCAAAGAGTGGTGGTTGATGGTTCATACTGCACCTGGAAGCTGGTAACACATGGAGCAACTTGGGGGGGTGTGCTGGAACCTGTCCTGATCATCTTTGGGTGACCTGGAGGAGGAGACAGAGTGCCCCTCCRTCGCTCTTGTGGGATGGGAGGATGCTCCAGGGGAGCAGGGTGTGTGCTGGAGCCCAGGGCTGCTGTTCAGAAGGACATTGGACGGGGACAGCAGGAAACTCGGGAAGATTCAGAGCAACAAAAGCCAAGTGCCACCCTGGGCTGGACGTGCTGACTGTAAAGGTAGAGTAGGACTCCAGAGGTAGGGCAGCAGCTCTGCTAAACTGTCCTGGGGGTCTCAGTGGATGGCTGGCTGGACGCAAGGCCCTGGCAGCCAAGGCCAGCTGTGAGGACTATATGCACGGGAGGGCAGCTGTCCCTGTGCATTGTGCACCATGAAGGTATGGAGATGTGTCCTGCATCCACAGAAGCCCTTTAGAAACTGATGCTTTTTTTCCCTAAATTTTCTCCTAGAATGTCATTTGTGGATTGATCCTCATGTAACTGTRGGTGGACTGTCACAATAAGGCCTGAACAAGGACACTGTCAACTGCTCCTTCCACTTTTGCTTCAAACCTGGTGATTCTGTAGCCTTTGTATACTGGAAAATGAAGGTAGCAACCTGTCATCAGTGGTGACATGGAGCTGTCCCCTCAGCCTGCTGTGTGCAAAGCGCCCGAAGCCTCTTGCTAATGATGGAATTTCCTCATTTATCCCTTCTGCCGTAGCCTGACCTTTTCCAGGTGCTGCATTAACACCTCAGTCATCTTCTGGCCTCTCTGAGGAGCTGTTTTAAGACTGTTCGTAAAGGCTTCTGCTGTTAATTTGTACATCTCTAGCAAGCTGTTCTTAGGTTATTTTTAGCCTGCCTTGTTGTAAGATAGCATTCGTGGTGCTAAACTTCATATATCTTTTTTGTTTCATGATTTGGAAAAGATTTAAACAGCTTTTTAATAGTCTGTCACTTCTACAGTTTRATGAAGATGCATTTTTTATTCTTTTGGAGACCTCTAAACCTATTTTCCTACCTATTTCTTCATCTTTTGTGTATGCACCATGTCAGTGATGAACTTGCAAACTATTCAAAAAACTCTATTTTCATGAGATACTTCAGAATTGCAGTAATATTCTGCACATTTTATAGTTAATAGACTCCTCGTTTGAAAGTTGAATTATGGGAGCTTTTTAGTAGAGTCTTGTCTGGRGGGAAATTCTAGGTTGAACTAATTCTGTTAAGATTGGGAGATGTTTCTAGGCATCACAGCAATTGGCAGTTGTTTCATAATGTGTCTAATAATGTAAATATATGCATAGATAAATGTATACATAGATAAATATAAGCAACTTACACAATTTACATATAATTTTGATCTAGAATATACATATTTATAATAATTATATAAAATACACAGAAATGCAAAATGGATATAATTTTTCCAGCCACATTAAAAATTTTACTTGCATAATTCCACTCTCGGCACCACGAGTGGAATTGCCTTTCGATCGAACCTCAATATTTTAAGTTCATGGAACTGCTGCTCTCTGGGGTTCTTGGACTACATCTGCCAATGTGTGATCTGTATTTTCTGTTCAGTTTTATTAGGAGATGTCTCAGAATCCTATCATAGAAAATAAGCTATTCTGGCTGTGTTTAGTAAATCAGATATTTCTTGGGTGGTTGTTAACACTATTTTTTTCACTGCCGCTGTAGCAGAGTTGGTCTCATACCTGTTTCCTCCTAGTCTCACGTTGTTTTTTCCTGGTGCATTCCGAAAGCTGGGCAGCTGACTGCTTGCTGATACTCTAATTTGATCCAAATTTCAGGATCTACTCTGTACAACTATGGATTGTTTCYGGAAATATCATTTCACTCTCTGCTTCAATGAGAAACTTGAATTATGGTAAAGCCAATGAAATTGTTCTTGTGCTCAAGTGCCTTGCTAAGTTAGGTTCTCAGAAGAGATGATTAATGTTCAGTGATTTAACAAGATCAAGCAGGACGTATTCAGTCCAGGGACATATATAAGTAAACACTTTTATTAAGTCAAAATTTCAGATTTTTACAAATGAGGAAATAAAATGCTTGCTGTTTGACTAAAATTATCTAATGAATTGACATTAGAATGAGGAATAAAATTCTACTCTCCCCTTCTCTATCGTCATCGTTGTATCTCTCGGCCTCACTTCAAGGTTAATAAAATATACTGCTTTTTGCATGTGATAACTTGTGCAAGAGTCCTGCTCAACGAAAACAGCTTCACRTTATTTTACAAGGTGTATATGTGTAATATATGCATGTCTCATCTTGCTAACGGCAGTTTTTAAGTGACGTTTCAGACATATGCAATCAATACCCATTTTTCCCTTGCAAGGAAGTGTATTGCCAGTAGTCTTGAAGAACCTCTGTAATAAGGTAATTAAGGCAAAATGCAATCAGATCAGCTATAATTTTGATAGGTACAAATAACATTGAATATTTTGGTCGATGGGTATTTAGGGTCCTGGAGCCTGCAAGTGTGTGTTGAGAGAGACTGTATAATCAACCAACCTCAATAACTGTGATTATAGGAGGTAAGAGCCCAGCCATGCAGCGAGCGGGTGAAAGGAGACCTTGAAGGTTTTGGATGGGTGTCCAGGCAGTCGGGACGTTGTCCTGCCAAGGCTCGGCGCCTGGAGCCTTGGTCTAGTCTGTCTGGTGCCAGTGATGTACAGGGGTTGTCACAAGATCTTGCTGTCTTAAGTCACTCTGTCAATTCTCTGCTAAAGCTGGTTATTGCTTGTGAGACAGAATCRCAGAATAGTTGAGGTTGGAAAGGACCTCTGGAGAGCATCCAGTCTTACCTCCCGCCTCAAGCTGGGTCACCTAGAGCAAATTGCCCAGCATCATGTCCAAGGTGTGGGAACTCCACAACCTCTCTGGGCAACCTGCTCCAGTGCTTTGTCTGGAATGCGCCTCATGTTCAGGTGGATCTTCTTGCGTGTGYTTGTGCCCATTGCCTTTCATCCTGTTGCTGTCACCGCTGAAAGGAGTCTGGCCTCATCCTCTTGACACACTCCCTTAACATATTTGTACATATTGGTAAGATCCCTTCTTAGTCTTCTAGGCTGAGCAGCCTCTCCTCACACGGAAGATGCTCCAGTCCTCTGATGGTCTGTGTACCTCTGCACTGGACTCACTTCAGTAGCTCCACATCCTGCTTGGCCTCGGGAGCCCCAAACTGGTCCCAGCACTGGAGATGTGGCCTCTACTAGGGCTGAGCAGAGGGGCAGGATCCTCTCCCTTGACCTGCTGGYAACATCCTCCTCATGCAGCCAGGACACCGCTGGCCCTGGCCACAAGGGCATGTTGGGGGCTTGTGGTCACTTCTCCAACAGGGCACCCAGGTCCTTCTCTGCAGAGCTGCTCTCAAGCAGGTCAGTCTCATTTACAGTCCCRTTTGCAGCACTATCTACACAAATAGTAAAGCAAATATTGAATGAGTGTTGAGGACAGTGGAACCATGTTCACAAACCCAATTAAAATGTTCCAAATGAATCATACGAAGTGGGTTGCTTTAAAAAGAGGCATGCTGCAGGAGTGGCAGATGTTGAAGGTCTGCAGAGCTGCTGTGTTGTGGCGCCTTGCTGAATGCTTCTGGCAGAGCGGAGACCTCAGGGGAAACCTGAAGCCCTCAGCTTCTCCCAGGTGAGCCCTGTGGTAGCTCTGCAGCCCCATGTAGTGTCACCTGCCGAGATGTGGAGGCTGCTCCTGTCAGTAGTTTAAAGGCCACAGAGTCACCTGCAAAGTGGCAGCTGTGGTAAGTTTAAGAGCCTCAGTTTCTCTAGACATGGCCTTAGGACCAGGATGAATCTCAAGGAACTCCTTACTCTCTGGTCATTGCTTTGGGGTGCACAGAGGAAGATGGAGCGTTTTGGAACGAAGTGCATGTACTCAAACTGAAAGAAAACGCCCTGAAATGTAGTTCCTCRTATGAGGGTAAATGCAAATCTTTACATAAGCAATGCCATCCAGTAAACGATTAACAATCACAAATTGCTCTTGCAAATCAAGGTTTCCCTAATACATTTTGCTCACTTCTTGACTTTATTGCTGAAGTTGACAAGTGTGTCTGTATGTTTAATGCTAATAATTACTTTTTGTTGGGGGAAAAAAACTTTCTTAAAAAGAAAACATTACTATATATACATGCAGAGACAGTAATGCTTAAAGTCAGTTTTTGTCATCAGCAAATGCAATATGCTGACGGCAGGAGGAGCGGGCAGTAGAGGTGCCAGAGCGCTCGAGATGGSCTCTCCGCTGCTCTGCATCCCTGGGGGTCTGGTGACAAAACCCTTGTCACTCGCCGGTGCTCCTGGGGTCAGTTTCAGCTCGCCCAAACGAGCAGCTCATCACCGTCCCTGGGAATTTATGGGCTGCTTGGACAAGGAGCACGGAGAGCGCATCCTTTTGGTTGATATTTCTCTGCTGGTCGAGATCATGAAGAACCTCAGCATGGGTTGGGGCACTTGGTCTAGGGATGGGTTTTCAGGCTCCAGAGCTGCTGTTCTTCTCATGAGAAGGTTTCTCAGTAAAAACACCCCTTTAATCAAGTTTTGTGTGCATGTAGATGAGGCTACATTTCTGCAGTGAAATCCAATTTTCAGTTGCTCGTAATTTTTCCAAACGTCAGTGGGTTGTGATGAAACTTTTCATTCTGAGCGCCTTCCTTGGGCTGATTTTTTTTTTCCTTTTTTTTTTTTTTTTTTTTTCCCCTTTTTTTTCTCTTGGAACTGCTTTAATTAAAACCAGCTCTTCTGTTGCTGAGAATGAGGTTAGGGAAAAATGTTATTTTACCAAAGCTGAATTCTTACATCTGTTTTATTGGGGCGTTTGAGAGCCGTCCTGCCTGGGAAGGGGCTCGCGGGACTTGGAGGGCGGCGCGGGGGCCCCGCTGCGCGCGGGGCCGCGTCGCTCGYAGGCCCCATTGCAGTTTACTAAACTTGGCTCCCTCGCAAGGTCCTGTGACATCCCGCGACGTCTGCACACGCTATGCAGGAAAATGCATGAGGATGCTTGGGTTTTGCCTCCTCCGCTGCATGTTTGCGTGCAGTCCATGAGGAATGGCAGCTAGAAGACACAAACTTATTTTTAGGTGCCTGAGCCTGGCAATGGGGCGTTTCCCTCCTCTCTCTTATGTGTTTTTTGGATGCTGGGCCCTGTTTAAAAGGAGACGTTCTCAGGAGCTTCTCTCTGTATGTTCCTCAAGCTTGCAAAGTGCTGTAAAATCCCGACTTCTCTAGAAAAAAACAGCTCTTGGGTGCCTTTGTCTGGTACCATTACAGAGCTCTTCTGCCAACGGCCTRTCTGAATTTCTCCTCCCCCTTTTCCCTCATGTGTAAGGATGAAGTTKTTTTCATATTTTGCTACTTCAAAAGCAATAATTAGCATCTGATACCATGTTTATCACTAGTTATCAATCATACTGGTCTCCAGGAAATAAGGCATGTGTGGCTAGGATGGGTCACCAGCTAGAGAGCTTGAGCACTTTCACACATGGTCTAGGGCATAGAAAACATGGCTCCCTGTGGTTTAAATATTTGTATCATACACTAGACTGCATTGTGAGCAGCTTTAACCTTTGCAGATTCCTAAAATTGGGGGATTTTTGCTTCCGTAGGAGCTGCTGTCATCTGTTGGCTCATGACAGAAGTGAGCCCTGCAGTAGGAGCAGAATGGGAAGTGTTGTCCTTACTGCTCCTTTCAGGAATGACTCCTAGGGCTAAAGCTTAACAAATAATATTTTGTACCCCCTGATTTCAATGGCAGCTTCTCATTTTTCCWTTTTTTTCAGAAATCCTGAAATATCAGTGATTAGAAGTAGCTTCCAATATAGTAACTTCTGTTTGTACACATACTTCTCCAAAATTCATCCTTTAAAAAGTTGCCCTTATGGATGCATTACAATTGTGTGTTTATAAATAGAAATACTTCGTAATTCTGCTTTTTCACAAATATGTATGCAACATAAAAATTATAAAAACATTTTACAAATGTGTATTTATATGCATAGATTACAAGTATATGTAAAAAGAGARAGAAAATGTAGACGCTAAAGAAGTATTTGTGCATTTTGATAAAAGGAGCATGTGGATTCACGTCAGCAGTCCTGTCCTTGACTTGATCAAGCCTCCTTGCTAAGTGACCCTTAGAAGGTGGCCCCTCTGCCCCTGCAGTGGAGCTCAGTCAAGGTGTGCAGGGGTGTTTGCTGTCAAGTACTTGCAATTCTGTGTGTGCACCTTATACCAAGCATAACTTGAGACCAAGCTTATCAGGATAAATCCAGACTATTCTGCAGTCTGCTAGGAGCTATTTTAATATTTTTGGCYGCAGCTCTCCACTAAATAGCAGCCAGGCTTCCAGAAATGCCTGGCACTCAGCGGCTCCYGTTGTCTCTTCAGTATTCAAAATATATTCAATATACCTTTGTCAAAATACTCAAGTTGCTTCTAGCTGTGCTTGTATCATAAATTCACCTTGGTCAATTACACTGCAAGTTAATTCATTCTAGCTATTATATAGTTTATGAATGTAAGTGTCACTATGTCCAATTTTTCTTTCTGAAAATGTAATTCCTTTCTAAAAGCATATATAAGACTGCAAGAAGGACTTTTTGTTGTTATTTTATAAATGAAGGGTCTGTTTGAAGAGAAATTCTAGAATTTTATGGAAATATCCCATTTCTTTAAATATTTAAGTGTAGGGACCATGAGGACAGTTGSCATCTCCATCCTTGGAGGCTTTCAAGACTCACCTGGGGAGAGCACCCCMTGAGCAACCTGGTGCYACCCCATRGCTTGGGGCAGGTGGGTGAGCCGGGGTCCTCCCGAGCGCCCTTCCAGCCTGACTCATCCTATGAGATTAAACTCTAAAGAAATACATAAATGTTTTTTTCCTTTTGCCTAAACTCTGAGAGCTGCTCTGCTTTTCCACCCTCTTAGCCTGCTTTCTCCGAGGCCCAGGTTTGCTCCTGGCACCTCTCTCCTTCAGCAGACTAGCACGATCACTCTCTTGTCAAAACCAATGCTGCTCTCGTTCTGCCAGGACAACTTTTGAGCCTCTTTCCATGTTAGTTTCTGTGCCCAATTTTGTCCAATCATGTTGACAAAAAATCTTACTCATTTGTCAGTGCAATTACATATTTTCACGACGCTCCTTCCCCCCCATCCAAACCACGGCAGCAGCACGGTACCAGCACAGTACACTGGGCAGCAGCCCAGTTTCCAGTTAAAAAGGAAACAAAACAAAACAAAAAAAAACCTCTTAAATTTCTCACAATGTGACTTTCTCGCTGCCTTGAGGTTTGAGCTCCATGCTGATAGCTGATTGAGTCAGACAGTTGTTGTCAAATGGATTCCAACCCCGAGTAGGCTGCAGTTTCCCACATTTCTCATGTTTGCCTCTCCGCTCTTCTTCTCCTTTTCTAACCTGCATTTAATTTCCMAGGTTTCAAAAAGTCATAATGCTGGGGTATGGCCTCTTTAAATAATCCCATACAACTTTTTTGTGTGTGTGTATGCAATCACATTTATGGCTTTTTATTCCTGTTTTTTTGTTTCACTAGACGTCTTCCGATGTGTATCAGAAACACTGCTCCATCCCAGGTATCCCAGTCTGCGTGCGGAGGAGCTGAAATAGGAGGTTTCAGGCGCAGGGCCGAGCAGGTTGGCAGCACCATGAGCAACATCTGTATCATCCCAGCTCTCTGCCTGGGCCCATCATGGCTGGAAAGCAGATAGGGCTCCAAAGATATTAAGCTTCTAGTTCAGTGGAGCCAGCAAAAGGGTGCAAAGATTTCCGTTCTTATTCAAGCAAGTCATTCTCTTTCAATAATTTTTTTCAATATATATTGCTTGAAAGGAATTGATGGCTTATTAKCATTATTTTCAGCTTTATTTGGGTAACTTGTAGCGTTTCCAGGAATTTGGTATGTAATTTTCTCATTGATTTTTTTTGTGTGTCCATTCCCAGGTAGGTCTTCTGCTCAGAATAGGGATCCAGGTATCAAAAGTGTATCCACGTGTTTCTGGGGTGTTGGTAAGAGAAGAAGAGCATGCCCAAAATGCTGGTGTTGCATACACAACTTTGTGGGGAGGTTGTGTATGTAATTTAAAGGTGTTGAGTCAGTTTAGAAATGTTTCCTTAGAGTTTTTGAGGTATAATCAGACCTTTAAGGCGAGGCYTGATACACCCAGAGTGGGTTCCCACCAAAGCTTTTGACACCTCAGTAACCAAGCTTTAAATCCCCCTTTTTTAGATCTAAAATCCTGTCTTAGATGTCACAAAAAGGGATCGCTGAGATCTGGTGACCAGAAGAGGCTAAATAGATGAAATGGAATAAATGCTATTTTGGAGCAGATGAGGAAGATGCTTGTTTATTTTATCTACACACTTCAGTACTTGTAGCTTTTCACTGTCATGATGTTGAAGARGTTGTGCAAAGTGTTGGGATTAATTGCAGGAAGCAAAGTGGAAAAGACTTGCAAAGAAATGAAAGAAAAATCTGTATGTATAATTTGGCCAGGCAACAAAGGAGCCCGATGACAGCACCTTTTATTCAAAAGGGTGTAAACACCCAGCTGGGGAAGAAATGTTTTATGGCCTTACATGGAGAGAACCACTTATAGGAATAAATGGATGCAATTGAACAAAGTGAAAATGTAGGCTGAATATTAGGAAAAAAATCTTAACGTTGAGGTTTAGATTATGGAACACTTTTCCCAAAGGATGTGGTCCAAGCTCCATTACTAGTCCCTTAAAATTAGGCTGGATAGAATAACAAAATGTACTGGAGGGAACACGTTAGCCCGGGTAGAGGATGAACATGGTTACCTAATATGTCTTTGCATTTCACTTGCTTCCATGATTCATTTCCTGAGGACCTGCTTCCAGAATGTGTTAATGACATCACGGCCTCGGCCTCCTCCGACACGTTGGGGTTTCTTGGTAATGCCACTTCCAATAGAGCTTATTTGGAGATTGCAGAAGGCAGTTTTGCAGGATCCTCTGGCAAGTCGTCTGTACGGTCAGGTTCAATTTGCTGCTTCAGTGACTGATGGAGAGACGGAGCCTTCCCGGCGCAGAGCAAGTGCCCGCCAGGGCTGTGCCGGCCTCTCCCGACGGCTCCGCGCTCTTCCTCCTGTGGTCAGGACAAGGGTTAAGTGGCGGGATTTGCCTTTCAGAGCTGGGCTTATCAGCCACTGGCACCTTCTGCTTTCCTTGTCAAGCAGCGGGAAGCATCATCTCCTCCAGAATCACACTGTTAGGTGCAGAAAAACATAGACTAAATAATGCACGAGCTCTGTCACCAGTTATGTCCTCGAATGAGTCCGTCTTAGTGGTTCCACGACTTGTTTTTAGAAAATACACCTTCCAGAAAGTACCTTTTAAAAATGCAGTGTCTTTTTATTCAATCTTCCCGTAGCAGTAGGAGCGCATTTTTGGGTGGTATTTTGGAATTTCCTGCCGCTTGGTCTTTGGACCTCGGGTGAAGTGATAACTTGGTGGGATTTGGATCCTGGATCGCTGTGTTGTTTCCCCGGATCGTGTGTTCGCTGTGACCTCCTGCTGTTGCTGTACCCCAAACCCTGATGGGGTAAAGGGTTGCAGCAGCACACGTGCTTGCTTAAACTCAAGCATCTCACCCGGGAATTCTTGTTGTCTGCGGCCGGCTTGAAAAGAAGCTCTTCTCCCCATACTTGAAACGGGAATTTATTTTGCTGGACTGTGTGTCGCCTAGAAACTATTCATTCATAGTCGGCTTGAAAATGTCTTTCCTTCTACGTTGCAAGCTCGCTTTGGTTAATTCTGTTAGGCTAATGCCAGGCAGTGGGGAGCATGAAAAATACTGCTGAAAACACACAACTGCTGCTGCTGTTTGCATTGCCCTGTCAGGTAGAGTGCTAGCTTTCAAAAATCTGGTATTTACCAAAACTTGCATCAGCCGGTGTCAGAAAAAAAGCTATTTTACAATATTTAGGGCAACCGTTTTTGCTTTTAAGTAAATAATGTTTTAAAGCCAGTTATACTTTGCCTTCCTAGCTAAAAACCTTACCATACTTTGACTTTCCTACCTAAGAACTCTTTAGTTCTAAGCTTTTAGTTCAGACCTAAAAAGTCTGAACTTTTATTGAGTTGCTCTTGATTTCCTTATTTCAGTGGTGGGATTCATTGCTGTAGCCTGGGTATATAGCAAAGAGTTGATGCCCCTTGTGGGCTTCATATAGTGGGATCCTGGAATACTTAATGCACAAATTCATTAACCATAAAAAAAAAAAAAAAAAAAAAAAAAAAAAGTTGTGTGTTTTGGGTGTTGCAGTTTTGATGGTTTCTTTATGAATATTGCAGAAACTTGCAACGGGCCTTTTCCAAATTAAATGTAGTTGGTTTCTTGGCATCATGTAAGTGAATATACCTGGTGCTCCTCACAAATAATAGTTTTAAGTTCCCAAGAACCTTAAGGGAGTGCTTATAAAGTATAAAATGGCTTTGACTTGTAAGTTGGTGAGCATCACCTCGGTGCAGAAGTTGCCTCCTGCTCCTACTTCTTCCATTCCATTGGTGATTCCATGGAGCACTTTTTCCTCTCCCATTCTTTATCGTGTAACATCCCTGTGGCAACTTGAGAAATTGCTTACATGGAAAAGTAATAGCAGGAAAGTATTTATGTATTTTTAGCTTTCTTCTAACACAATGCAGCAGCTGGAAACAAGGCCAAGAGCCAGCACAACGTGCACTGCCAGCTCTCCGTGGGCCACCAGAAAGTGCTCATCAGAGCACAATGTGAGAACCATTGAACTGACTGAAGAAATGTGCCACATACAATAAGCATTAAATAATCATAATATAAAAAAAAAAAAACAAAAGTTGAGTTCCCAGAGCTGTTGCTTGGGCATAATAAGAATAAATTACCAATTTTGAATAACATGTTTTTGCTGGTTTTGATGGAGGAACACCATGATAGTATCAGCTAGATGCTGTGAAGAATCATTTTTGCTTCATAATCTATATTTGCTGCGATATTAAATATCCTTGGGCCATTAAGCAGTCATTGGTATCCTCAAAGCTTGATAAACTGAGAAACCGAGGTGTGGAGCTAGAAGCTGATTTGAGTAGAAATGTAGGCTGAAATCGGGTTTGTTCTGTTCGCTTGCTGTTTCCGTTGTTGGATTTTTGTCTGTTGGATTTCTTTTAGTATTTTTTTCACTTACTGCTCAAGCTGAAGTCTTGCCTGCTTGCTTTTTGTCCTGCCATTTTTCAGCAAGGGAGGACGATTGCTGTTTCAAAATGGTAAAATGAAAGTAAAAGATCAATATGTGCTTTTCTTTTTTTTGAGGTTTCACCTCTACCAAAGCTTTCTTCCTTTCTTTTCAATCTCAAACGTAGCCTGGACCTGCCACATAAATCTGGGGCATACAGGGCTGCTCCTGGGATCTCTCTACAGAAATCCTTATGGCTCAAAGTTGGCACTGAGCAAAATAATTTTCAAAGCAATAAAATCCAGCGCCAGGATGATAATGATATAGGATTAGGAATTGGGGGGGGCAGGTCGTGTGTGTAGGGGAACAGAGGAGAAATGGATCCACTCCAGGAATGAGAGGAATCCGTGCCTGTGGAAAGGTTGTGCCAGCAAGGATTCAAATACAGCGCTGTGCTGGAACTTAAGGAAGGCTCAGCAGTCCAACGGGAGACTTCATGAAGTTTATTTATGAATCTGAACCATCGTGGTGGAAGTTGGAATACGACTACAGTTCTGCAACAGCTCTAGAATAAGGAAATCCTTATCCCAGGAGATCCTTTTCCCAGTAAGATGGTTTGAAGTAAGCAGCTCAGAGGAAGCTGGTGTCGACTGGAGGCTCTTTCAGGGCTTATCTTACTGGCACGTCCACTAAAGGCTGGAAAACCAGGAAGATGCCTCTTGTGAAAGAACTACAACCCATTCCACAAAAATCACACAATACTGGGAGTTCACTGATATGCTGACTTCTAGAATAAAGGCTATGTAGTGCTTCGGGGCAGACTGACTGTATGCAGAAATGCTTCGTACTAAGTCAATTTTGAAGCAGTCTCTCTTCTCCTGCTACTTGTATTTTGGTTTTAAACTTCTTTGAAAGTATGGAGGAAAGGTGCAGCCTGGCAGGATGGGACATGGAAAACTGAAAATGCTGGCATGGCTGAGCGCTGCACTGAGCTGTTCCTTTAAGAGAAGAAATCTGCTCAATTTATAGTAACAAGTAATGACTTTAAATGAAGTTTTTTCATTTTTTAAGGATTTCTTTGCGTGTTACATTTCTAGATAACTCTTGTTATCTAAATCCTAACTTTTCCAATATGTGGACTGATGGATCAAAACCAGGACCGTAACAGATTCTTAGTGTAAAACGAGCTTTTTGGTAGGAAGGTAAGGGCAGAGCCCCAGTGACACTGAAGCTGTCATGTCCTACCAAAGCAGATGAATTTTAGTCTCCCCCCGTATGCTTTCTCCTCAGTAAAGCTGAATTTGCTTTGATTCTGGTGCCCCATGTTTTCCCCAGTGTAATGTGGCAAGGAAAGGAGGATTTATGGCTCTGATGAAGAGGAGTGAGGGGAGCCTTCGTCCTCCAGCACTGCCTCCTCCCCGTGCCGTTGCCCCATCCCTCTATAATAGGGCATGGAGCTAGTCAGGCGGCTTCGCTAGCAGGGCTGTAATTAAAAACAGAAATTCCAAATGCAGCATTATCATGTTGGAGTTAATTTTTTTAATGCTGTATATGTTACATTGGAAGGTTACTCGGCTTGTGTTTTGGGCCCAAGCACCACCTTTTGGGTGGGATAATCAGAGTTTTAGCAAGCAGTGTTCAGGAGCTGTGTGCATGTGTTATAGGGAGAAGAGGTGGATATATCCTAGCATGCAGCCTTAGTGTAGCTAGTCGGTGAATCACAAAGGGCTGATGTGGGATCGCTAGTTCTTTATGATGTTTTATGTGTTTCTACTTAAATTTTTGTGTGTGTAAAATGACTGTCATTTTTATGTTTTCTTATATAAGTATTTTAGAGGCAATTGTAATAAAAGCAAAGTGACAGTTCTTCAAGTGGAATCAGTCAGGCTGACTGGCTTCTGGCAGCATCACTAGTGATTTGTGTCCTCAACCTTTTGTGGCTTTTTAATTAGATTTTTAACTTCAAATTATTGCAAACACTTTGTACTTCCATACCTGTAACAAGGAGTCTCAGAGCAGTGCAAGCGGAGCATCGTGCTGCTTCAGGTTGTTTCATCTTCTGTCTGATCCTAAAAACAAAAGGCCAGCCCAACTAATAGCATAAAGCTCGAATTTAAATTGCTGTTAATCCTTTTTTCTCTTCTCCCCGGGAAGTTAGTTATTTGGTATTGTGCTGTCTGCGCACAAGTAATGGGCAGCAATGTTCTCTACAGGGCTCTAAATCCGGGTGTTCAACTTCAAGCAGTATTAGCATTTGTCACTGCTCTCTGCCTAAAACATAATGAGGTTATTGAACTTGGAATACGTAAGAAAAATGGTGGAATATGGACCAAGTTTGGATTACACCTGCTCTTTTCTAAGAGGATTGTGCTCTTTTGCCTCTTTCTCCCCAGCTGGCCTATGGACAGTGTTCACGCTGGGGGGAGTGGGCAGCAAAGCGACGCCGCAGCTGGAGCAGTGCCCCCCTCTCGCTAACCAGAGTCTCCTGCTTCTGCTTGTCTTGGCCAACCTCACCGACGCGCCCGACACCCCGAATCCCTACAGACAAGCTATTATGTCCTTCAAGAACACGCAAGGTTTGTATTTGCTTTTAAGCATGCACTGATGAAAGTGAGGCACTGCAGTGCTGGGGATGCCTCTTCCTAAAACTTATCCAGTAAGCCCAGGGAGATGTAATAATCATTCCTCATTCTGGGAATTTTGTGGTGGAGCTCCTCAGCTGCTGGAATTTACTCAGAGGGGTGGAGAAGAACCAGACACGTTCTTTCTGGATGGATAAACTTTAGAAAGCTTCGCAGTTTTGTAAGATATAAATAAAAATGGGAGATATGGCAACAGACCAGCTGTCTGGAAGTCTGCAGAGGTCCCCTGGAACTTGATAGGACTTGGGGAATTTCTGGTTAGCAGGCACCGAGTTAGAGTTAAAATAAGCAATGGAATGGTCTTATCAGCTGAGTCAACGTAACAGACGTGTCCTTTCTTGTATTGGAAATGTTAGGAGAATTTGGCTAAATTTACTCTAAACACTTCTCCTCTAAGTATTGAGCAGGCTGAGCTCATTCACATCCTAATGTGGCCTTTTCATCTATCAAAGCTTTTTTTGACCAATTGAGATCCAGATCATCATACTTTTTTTTTTAAACCAGCTGATAGTTTGTATGAATAACTTCCTCTATAACTTTGTTTAATAACTTATACTCTAGTTGACTAATAACTACTAGTAGATAACTAGTAAGACTTCATTAAAAACTATTATTCATGAATCATTATAAATTTTTAAAAGCCTATTCATCAATTCTAGTCAAAATAGTTTGCCAACCTGTATTTTTCCTAAATGTGTATATTTAGAGTCACTTCTTATTGAGCAGGCAGAAACTTGTTTCCACCAGCAATATTCATATACCTGAGCTTAAATTTGATTCCTGTGAACTTTCTGAGAGTCTGGAAGAAAGAGAATGGTATGGAAAAGACAGGCTGGTTGCAGTAATAATGATCTATAGTATAATAATATAATAGGAAAACTGGCTTTTAAAAAGCAATTTATATAATTTAATGGAGACAGAGCTAATAAAATTCAGGATAGTTATCTTTTTTTTTTCCTAACTGCTCAAGAATATTTTAACTTTTCTTTTGGTTGCTTTAATATTCTGTACAATCATACAGGATTTATTGCTGTTGCTGCATTCCATAAGCTTTTTAATAATATTTAGAAAAGAGCTTACTGTTCTTTAAGGTCTTCTCTAGTAAAATATATAGCGCTATAAATGCAAATGATGCAGTGTATAAATTCATTTAAGAGGAGCTGGAAGGTCAGTGGACTCTCCACAGTTAATGATGGGTGGCATCAGCATCCTTAATGAAGCACTGATCTGATTTTACTGCCCACGTCGAAATTTTACCTGGGAAAGAAGAATATTAACGTGAAAGATGAGTGTTTTCCAGCAGCCAGTCCATAATGATGACTGGGGTTTGAAGGAGAGAGGAGGAAATGGGAATTAAGGGAAAAGGCACAAGGGATGCGGAGGAGGCTGCGCTGCCAATGCCGGCGGAGTGGGGAGCTGCTGCCACCACATCCTCGGTGCAGAGCTGGGAGCTTCTGCAGGAAGGAAGATGTTTGGCATCAGTGTTTCCTTTTTCTGGTTTTTTTTGGTTCTGCTTTTTCCCGTGGTTCTCCTGCACAGAGGCCAGGAGTCCGTCTCTGGAGTGGCTGCTGCACGAGCCGGCTCCCGGAAATCCGCTGGGAGCTGTGGCTCTCCTTGGGTTCCTACAGCCCTTCCAAACACCGTGGTTTTTCCTCCCCAAAAAGGTTGAGGGTGTTCAAAATAAGTGGCCATTGCCATGAGCATCCCCATCTGACAACTGTCCTGAGCAATCAGTAGCTCTTGGGAAACTCCACTGGCATCATCCACCAAAAAGAAGAGGAAAAGTGGCCAGCGCTTATTTCAGTGAGTGAAATTTCTGTACTTCGACCAGCACAGAAGTTTAAGCTTGGTAGGAAGTCACGGAGCCGTGCAGTTTGTGTTGGCTCCCAGTTCCTGTCCCTGGGCACCCTACTGCTGCAGATGCTCCCGTGATTTTTCATGGAGATGCAGCATCCTTGGGGCTTTGGGAAAGGGAAGACTCAAATGCGGTATTGCTGCCTAGCTTGCCTGCTCTTGCAGTGCAAACTGAAGGGCTTGTCAAATAGCAAGTTTTGAAATTGGAGTACTTTGTTCTTTTTCTTCATTTTTAGAGGCTTTTCTCCCTTAAAATCCCTTCTGTCTAAAAATTACTCTGCAAAAGGTACTTCTGCCATTCTACAGGAGAGCTTTTCTCAGTTCATGCACTTCTTTTTCTCCTCAAAGCAAGTAAAGAATTCAGAAATCCATAGTAGGGTCTAGGGGATTTTAGTTAAATTCTTCAACTTTTGGCATCTTATTTATAGCAATGAAGCAATTTTTAATTCCAGACAATAACGTACTTGAGCACCCGAACAGTTGCTATCCCCATAATACACTTTTGCCATGAAATTGCTATTTTTCTATGTGCTTAGCTTTTTGTATTCTCAGAAAGGAGAACTTCATACTGTTGTGAGAAGACTTTGGGAACAGAAATCTCATCTGGTTTATGTCACTTCCAGCTCTGCCACAGCTTATACTGTACATGTGAACAAGCTGCTGCTACTTGGAGTGTCGCTAGACTTTGTGACACGTCGTTTTAAATCATATTTAATTACACCATTAAAGAAATATCCTGCATATTTAACAGTCCTGCAACACTCTCAGTGCAGGAATTGTTTTCTTTTTTAAATAGCAAGGGCTGTCTAGAAGATCACAGCACTTTTATTTTAAAAAAGGCTGTCTTGTGCAGATGCAGGTGTCTCCCCAGCTCTCACCTGGGAGAACAGCCTCAGCTTTCGGACACCACTGAAGCTCTCTGAGGTTTTATGGCCATTGGTGACATTAGTCTCAAATTATATGTTTTTTCCCCCCTTTCTTACTGTGATTGTAGAAAATGTTTCACCTAGGGATTTTATAAAATAAACAAAGGTTTATTTGTTAATATTTACTTAATATAAGCTTTTTTTTGGTAAATATGGCTTTTGGTTTCTTTATTTCAGATAACACAGCCTTTTCTTCATCGAACCCGCATGCTTTCCAAATTAATTTTAACAGCCTGTACACAGCTTTGTGTGAGCAGCAGAAATCAGATCAAGCGACTCTTCTTCTGTACATGCTTCTGCATCAGAACGGCAACGTGCGCACGTACGTCCTGGCCCGCACGGACATAGAGAACCTTGTAAGTATTGACCTGTTGCCTCATGCTCCAGAGGGATGGATCCAGGGAAGCTTTCATGCGGCTGGCTGTTCGTGTTCCCCATTCTAAGGCAGCACCAGCTCTGACCAACTCATCCACCTTCATTTTATCATCTCAGGAGGGTTGTGCAGACCACGGGGCTGCAGGGAAGGTAGCTGCTACCTGAGGCTGCCAGCCTGCCTGTCCCTAATGGCACTGCCAGTCTGAGCCAGCTGAAGGCTGCTGACCTCTGGGCATGCTGAGAGAAACTGATTACAGATACTGCCCTACTCATGACTTTGGTTTTTGTTTTTCGGATGTTCAGGCCAAAAAGCAAGCTTACTGGGTGTGATTATGTGTAATAGCTAACAATATGACCTGGGACTTCACTAGTATGACAAGTGTCCTACAGAGTTGACCTGTGCAAGTGTCTGAGACTGAAGTTCCTCGAGGACTAGTGGTTTTCCTTTAGAAATGCAACCAGACTGTCATTTTAGCTGTTTTGAGATGAGGTTGTGGTTGATGGCCAATGTAACAGCCACCTGGCGTGGGTTTTTTTGTAGGTTATAAATTAGCTTGTGCCTTCCCCTATGTTTAGCAATGTCACAAACGGCTTGAAGAAATTTTTCTTATTAAAAAGCTTTCTTTTAGAAAGATAATGGCTGTCTACGGGAATTGGTAACAGGACAGGGAGCCTTTTTCATTTTAATAACTGAAAATCTGCCAGATAATTAGATCCCATGCATGTTTGATGGCAGCTGTGCAATGAGCTTGGTCGCCATCCAAGTTCTAGCAGATAAATACGTTGCTAAAATCTGAGCTGATAGACACCACTGTTGGCAAACGCGAGCAAGATGGTTGATAGTGAACTAGTGATTCAAGACTGAACTCCTCTGTGGTCTGTTGCAGGTTGTTGAGGCTGGGGCTGAGTCATTTTGCATGAATATTGTGGACAAATTGCCACGTTTAGTTTTCTGGGCTGTTGGTACATGGTATGACATGTTTCACAGCTGCTAAACTTACAAATTTATTCTGTCTCTGGAAAAATAAAGGCTGGGGTGTGTTTGTGTTATTGTATAATTATGGTATTTCATATATTGTAAAGCTTCCAGAAAAAGCACAAGGTGTGTATGTCAAAACAGCTTCAGATGCAGATGCTCAAGCGTTCTGCCATGGGGGAGATTATCGTGTATTAGCACCTGTCTTTCCTCCCACTCTCAGAAAGAAAAGAAAAAAAAATCAGCAAAAACCTTTCAGCAATCTCAGAAGTAAAAAGCAACACTAAAAAGTTGGTTTTCTGAGAAAAATTGAGAAAATTGGGGAAAAGAATTACTGCAGAGTTAAAGGTGTATTCCATTTGAAGACCAAAATGTGAAATCCGTCTGCCCTGTCCTGTATTATCCCTTCTTTTGTGTTACTTTTCATGCATTTGGTTGTTCTTTGTGGCCATCATTGACACCTTGGAACAATCTGCTCGCTGCTAGCAAGCTGGTAGATAAGGCAGAGCAGCAAGCAATGAGGAAGAGCAATTTTCCTAGGAACAAAAAGCCTGGAGCGCATCCTGAAGCATCTGAGAAGGCTTGAAGGGGATTAAGTAGACCAAGAAATCGTGATCTCCCTGTTCCAACTCTGTGCTAAAAGGGGCTAATTCACTCTGGAAATCGTAAATAAGACAACAGGGCAGGAATTTGAAGCTGCATTTTCTGCTTCTGTATACGGCAGCACCATAGGAGTGGTGTGAACATTCTCCATGCTATTGTGGTGTTGCACCAACATCTCCATATTTACGGACTATTAAAAAAAAATGCAGCAAGTGTAGGCAAACATTTTTTCCCCCTTAAAAAAAAATAAAAAGAAAAACAACAACTGTGAAGACTTACTGTTCGAGGCTCAGAAAGCTGATCTTGTTCAGTTTGTCAGCAAGAGGTTTAAGAAGTGCCTGGATGTGTAAGTAGCTTCCAGGGAGAAAGGCTGAGCGGAAAGGATTTGCAGGGAAAGGTACCGTAAGGAGCAGAGGCTGCAAGTCCGATCCCCCAACCTGCGAGATGGGAACAAACCAGTTCAGGTAATGGGCTCGTTGGAGGAACTGCCGGCAGACGAGGCTGTCTTTGAGCCGAGGGCGGATGAGTTTTTGGAAGGCCGGGGCTGTGCAGGGTGAATGTCCGTGATGCACGAGAGAGCAGGTCCGCAGGCACGCCGAGTCCTTGGAACCTCGCAGGGGGCACAGATTCTTGCTGTTCTGCCTGGCTTGATGCAATCTTGCCTTTTCCCCCCGATTTTTTTTAGTACCTGCAGATATTGATGCCCAAGAAGCATCGCTGGTCAATGTTCTGTGTGTTTTCCTAGCTTTTGCTCTAATTTATCTTTACTCTTTTGGGGTCTTGTTTTTGTTTAATTCATAGATTGATGCAACGTGAGGGGTTTTTTTAACCGTTTTAACAAGTTCTATCTCAGCTTCCTTGTTTGTGCATGAATCTACAACCAATTTGAACATAAACTTAATCTTCAATTATTCTATATATTGCTTTATCATTAATAATGCAGCATATAGAATTGTTTTACACCTCTGGTGCTTTCAGGGATGTGCCTGGCTGGAATTTGGCTCTGTTACTGAAAGCCTGTGCGGAGATGCTCCAGGAAGCGATGGGACCAGTAAAACAGGGGCAATCAACAATTTTTTTCCTTGACATAGTGTCATGGCTTGCATCTGTGAAGCCTTCTCCTCTTTGTAGAAGCAGATAATGTCGCTCTTCCAGCGAAAATCACTAGTGGGATATCTAGCTGTGCGAAAGGAGGGCTTTCAGTTGACCACTTTTTGCTTTGGATGCTGAGCTTGCAGTGATGCTCCATTTGCTGCCGTGTTTTGTTGCAGCCCAACGTGATTAGATCAAAATGATGTATATGATGATGCCTTTACATCAGCTGATAATATGGCACTGCTTCCTCAGAGGCTTTCCTTGGGGTGAAGCACACTGCTCCTGCAAGGCTGTGATGCCTTGTGTTGGGTCCATCCCTACCAATGAGCCATGATAAAACTTTGCCCTTGACTTTGCACTGTAATTCCAGTGCTGGATTTTCACCTGCCCCTTGCTTTGAGTTGCTTTTTAATGGGGAGCTGCTCCTTAGTAAAATGTTAGCATTAAAGGCTGCTCCTGATGGAGGAGTGCACGTAGAAGTGGAGTGATACCAGGTTCATGTGTATTGACAAAAGAGTCTGCAATTCAGAACGTGCTTGTTGCCTGTTTTTGTAGCTTCTGCAAGCAGAGAATTGCTCGTTGGACAGACAGTCGGAATGTGCCCAAGTTTTCTGAATTAAGAGCTGAATCACTGTAATATTTCTTATAACCAAGACACCTATTTGGATGAGTCTTCCTTGCCATGAGAGCCACACCAAGTGTGATGGACACCGGGGGCTGCAGGCTGCCCTGCACCCGGCCACCCCTGCCAGTTCCCCGAGAGAGGGCCAAATTTTGCTTTGTGTGTATAGTATAAAAGTGTAGAAATGCAGTTCAGTTATAATTCTATGCAAGTTTTATCATCATTAGAATTCTGTCTTTATTTTGCATTGTGACTATTTTTTAAATGCTGTCTGGTTACGTTATTTTTCTTCTGGTAGTAGCACTACTGGGGTGCCAGGCATAACCAAAGGTCTGGATAGGTCTTTCCCTGGCACAGCAATTTGTGTGCAAAGGAAAAGGTGTTTGCAGGGGGAAAAGATAGAGGAGCTCTAGGAATTGATCCAATTTTGTATATGAGAGAGACATGCAGGGAAGGAAGCCTGGACATGGGGATTTGGAGAGTTGGGATAAGGCCTCCCAGCATTATTCTGGGGGGATTTTGAGCTAAGTCCTGTGACACGTAGACCCTCCCATCACTTAACCAAACAACTCTGGTGACGTTATGTCCTCTGGAAGTAACTGCTCCTTCCCCCAGCATATTGGAGCCTTCGTATAGAGGAAGGCGGAACGTTGGAGGTTACTTATAAATCAACCTCAATTTCAGCAGAAGAGAGACATTTCATAAGGATCCTTTGAGATTGGAAAGGAAGGACTTTGGGAAGACACAACTATTTTCCCTCGCTTTGTTTTTGTTGTGGGATGGCCTTGCCCCCGGGCAAAGCATCCTCAGAAGGTTTTGTGGCCTGCAGAGCTTAGATCAACCTCCGTGGGCCGCCCAGAAAGCGGGCGAAGCGCGTTCAATGTGGTCCAACTGCTTTGGAGCTTGTTGATTTTTAACGGAACGTTCTGGCCATCGCGGAGCTCGCGCTGCACCCGAGAGTCCTGGCCTGGCCCCAGAAGAGGTTTCACATGATTCATCCGGCTTCACTCGGCTTGTTTTTAAAAACAGCAACCCGTTAGGTGGCTCGATCTCTTGGAATGAGCTTGGCGTCTCATTCATTATCTTGGAATTAAGAGGTGGAGAAAAAAAAACCACCTCTACACATTCCTTTTAATTTTTTCCAGGGTATTTTATGATTTAGGCCTATTTCTACAGCTTGGGGAAGACGCCTCACCCCGATCCAGTGGAAAGCTCATTTTCTATTGGTAAAGAGACAATCATCTGGATTAAGTTTAGAATAATGTTCAGGTATGCTTGCTGTGGCAATGAAATCTCCTTTTCATGATTATTGCAAGGCTTTGGCTGAAGCCGTTCATCCTGGTGGAAATGTTGCAAGACCTTGGGCTGAACTCTCGTAATAGTGTCAGTTCTTCTTGGCTTCGTGTCATCTCAAATTAGAAAAACAGGCCTTTTCTAGCTTTCAACCCAACCCAAACTGGTTCCCTCCTAGGATTATCTCCATACAGCAAACTAGGAGCTGAACTTCAGGTCCTAGAAGGACTCTGTGCACCTCAGGTGTCATATGCCTGGCCGTGGCTGGTGAGGATGGTCATTTCAGATGATAATGCATCCTTGCATTGACAAATATGGTCAGAAACAACTGTTTCCCTCTTTAAACTGGTGGAGATCTTGCTTAATAATAGTTTTTCCCCCCCTATATTTCAGAGGGAAAGTGAAACTTTGAGTAACTGGTATGGCTGGAAACCTCATTTATTAGGAATTGAAATTCCAGGTCTCACCACAAGCAAGCATTTGTTTTAGCCTCCATGGTGGAGACCGAAGAAAACAGATGGAAGGTGTTTGAAGGGTTTACGTCAGGGCTTAGGGGTGGTTGTTTCTAGAGGGAGTGATCCCAGTGCTACCATCAAGGGACAGGGTGATACAAGGGAGGTTTCTAATCTCCTCCATCTCCTCTCTACTGTCTGAGGAGCTTGAAAACCAAACTAATATCCCCTTTTATTTTTCCTTCCCTAAAGGTTTTGCCAATCCTCGAGATCCTCTATCACGTTGAAGAAAGGAACTCACACCATGTTTACATGGCTCTCATAATTCTGTTGATCCTTACAGAGGATGATGGCTTCAACAGATCCATCCATGAAGTGGTGAGTTGCTGCTTTGGTAAATACTTTTTCAGAGCTATGAATCATTTAAATGCCTCTTTCTATACAAATGCCTCTGCATACCTAGCTGACCAGTTCCTTAGGTTGGTTAGGCTGGATATGTTCTTCTGGATTTGATGGCTTATACATATTTTTTTTCTGTAAAAAACAGTAAACCAAAGTCAGAAGTGTCTTCTCCAAACTTTCCCTGGTAAAATGAGCAAAAACATTCCCCCTTATAAAGGAGATACTGCATATATATGTTGTTTTTTCCTCTTTCAGGTGTTTCCTCAGGCACATTAGCACAGTAATAGGCAGGCTGCCTCAGAGATGATGAAAGTTTGCCACGGAAGTGGTGGGGAGAGTGGAGGGAGAAAAACAGGCAACTTCTTAAATTTTCTCTTTAGAAAAAGCAGCTCTGCTCAACCAGTTTGATTCAGCTGCGAGGAGTTTTTAGCTGGAGTTTTATTTTCCAAACGGAATGTTACTTCCTCTCTTGGCATCCCTTTTCTGTCTTTCTGCTAGATTAATATCTCTTTTATGTTGTCCATATAATATGATTCAAATTTTGACTAGCTTTGGCCCTTGACCATCTGTGCTGGAGAGTACCTTGGATAATTATGTTCTAGTTTCCTAGCTTCTCAAGCTTCCATAATGCAGATGATGTCTGTGTTGATTTTATTTGTTTTTCTGGCTGGGACGTGGAAACTGAATTATGTGCAACTAATGAAATGTAAAATGCTGGAAGCAAAATATCTGGGTATCTAAACAGATTTTTTTTTCTCTCAGGTAAACTACAAACTGTAGCCTTTTTCAGAGGGAATGTGACATTTTCCCTTGGTGACAAATGCCAGAGGTGTGCAGCATTTAATTTCTGAAATCTCAGATTATTTTATATACTTCTATATGTAGAAAGCAAGAAAAATTGGCATTTATATATATATATATATATATATTTTCTTGAGCACATTTTAGGGAGAACTCCTGCAGTAAATATGCAGATGATGGAAATAACATTTTTCTGAAGATTTCCTTCTGTACCCCCTTCACATCTTGAACCTAGATGGGCACCTTGTGTGCAGGTAGTGGGTATATTGTGTCTCATATCACTAAGTCATTTACCTTGGATCATAAATTGATCTTTTTGAGGGATACAGCCTGCAAGCTCCACTGCTGCCTCATGGTCTCTTCCCTCATCTTTCTTCATTCCCTTTGAAAGCAGATGGTCTTTCAACAAATTCCTTGCTGGATAAGTAAAAGTGGAAGATTTCCCTCAAATTGTTAATGAGAATCCAACTGTGGAATGAAAGCATAAATCAAGTTTCCTGGTCCAGTTTGTTCTTGCCTTTGCAGCTCTCCCTGCCAATATAGTTGTGGTGCTTTCTGTGTAATGTGGATATTATTTTACTACTTCTATTTTAATGGAGAAAAAAAAATATTTTGTTCCTCTTACCCTGCCTTTACTGCATATTCTTAGCCTCAGTGTCCCAGGGATGGGCTGGTGCAATGAAGGAAGAATAGGTCCTCTTCTCATGCAAAAATAAGCTTTGTACCTTGAAAGTCATCTGAATAAACTATGATGTAAGAGGAAAAAGAGTCAGTGACTGTGATATGGAGAATTTCTTTTTTTCAAGAAAATGTGTAATCTGTCATGCTCCAAAAACAACAATGAAAAGATACCTTGCTGATCTGCAAAGTTCACTGTCTACATTGGTGAACTTTGCAGAAGGCTGTGAATATGAGAATGCAAATGTGAGCCTTGCATCTCAGCTGGGGAACAGCTAGTGACCGGATCTGCTGCTGGTGGGGACCTGTGGACCTAGGATGGGCTAGAAGTACAGTTAGTCATCCACTTTTCCTTTGAGTGTGAAGGAGATGCAGAATTTACTGGCACATGGTTCCCTCACCTATCCTTTGGAATAATCATGTGAATGTGCCTTCATAGGACAGGGTTACCTTTCAAAAATGCTGTACAAACTAAGGATTTAGTCTCATATTTTCTTAAATATTAAGGACACAACTCCTAGAGGCTGAGAGGGTTTCACAAGGAAGTAAAATAGTGTGAGAAAATGATATATGTAACCCTAAAACACGACTATCCAGCATCAGTAGTACAACCACAGTTTACTTTATTTCACTACAAGTATTTACCACATTTTAGCAACTGCAACAGGAATTTATTTTTCCATTGCTTGGCTGAAGTATGAAGAAAAATAAGGATTTGATGCATTTTAGGTCAGCTTGTTTTTCCCTCCACTGCCTTGTGTGCCGTGTAATGTTCCTATATGCAGCATGACCATACAGCCCATTCAGGGGATATATTGCTTTGTGGTATCACACCCACATTTATTTATTGATTTTTTTTTTTTTTTTTTAATTAATTTTAGCAAGCCCAGTTTTGTAAATCTTGTGATTATAGCGACTGGTAAAGAGTTTAGGAAACCACGGAAACTCTTGACTGCTGAAGCATTTTTGTTTAAAATAAATGTGGTCCTAACCGCCCGGAAAGTATGATCAGAAACATAGGTCCTCTTCCTGCAACAGCTTTAATGCAAGATGTCTCTGTAGCCGCACAGAGACCAAATTCTTTCTCTAATAACAACAACAGGATAAACTAGTCAATGTGAGAGCTCCGTAAATGGACAACTATTGGTGTTTCTCCAAAAAAAAAGAGATCAGATCTCTAACTGAAATAGCAACCTATAGTACTACTGTAGTACTTTATTTTGTAGTAAATGGTGGCAAACTATGGAAATGACAGTGTAAATGTTTTATTTTCACTATGTAAAAACAAACAACTAAACAAAAGCCTAGCAAGCTGTTATGGGAAACTAAGGCTGAAGGTCTCAGTGCACATCGGAGTGAACCATTAGGCCAGTTGTTGTGATATGAGAAGTCCACAACGGAGTTTCTCTCGTTTTTGACTAAAAAGATCGATTTCAGGTGAGGTCTTTGGAGGTCACTGGGCATGAGGACCAGCGGATCTCGTTTTTTCTCCTCACAGTGGGATAAAAACAAATTGTGAAAACATAGTCTTTTGTGAAACAAAATTCTGGGTTTTGACCTAGGTGCACCTGCAGCTAGCTGTTCACATACTGCTTTGTAACCTCTCTTCAATGAGAAAAGAAAAAGAGAAACTCAGTTTTTAAGTTATTGCAACTACACATGCTGAATACGTTTTGATGGACTACTTTACAAATTTAATTTCAATAAAACTAGCTGTTGTTGGATATATCATTCTTAGCACGTTCAGGCTTTTCAATATTTGTTTCCATTTTCTTTTCCACTTCAAAATATGGCTGCTGAGAGATGGTCATTGCATAACTTCTGCAGTTGCTCAGCACTGATGTTGCTTTGATATTGGTTGGTTCTCTTTATTTATGATGAAAAATAGACTGCAAAGGAATTACGTTTGGCCACAGTGGATCCCGAAAGGAGTTGGTAAGAGGAACCAGATTTCCCAACTGCCAACTGCTGTCTACAACTGCTGCTCACTTCTCTGCTACTTTAGTTATTTAGTTGTCATGTCTTGTAGTCCACCCTGGGTTTCATTACTGTGGTTTCAGAAGCCATATTCTTTCCATCCATTTTGCAGAAATAATAGTTTAGGTTGATTTATACCTTTGTAGGATAAAAATTAATATTACTGGCTTCATTCTTTGCATGTGTAGAAGAGCAAGATATATAGGATTTTTTTGTGTGTATATACACAGATATATCTGAATATCTCGATACTCTTTAACTTGGCCTGAATGTGTTGCTAAGCCTCTGTAGGTGGGTTATTAGGGGAGAAGGTGTGTTCAGAGTTGAAGATGAGCAGAGCTGCGTTGAGTGCTCTAATCTTGTCACAAGGTCGTATCTAGGATTGAAAACATATCTTGACATCTTCCAAGTTGTCTATAAACTTTTCATACTTAAAAAAAATTGATGTGTGGTTAGGCCTGGCTGTGTAAGGAGCATGGGATTGGGTACAAGTGGAGAAAGAGAGAGAGATTTGTTAAAAAATGGGTGAGAAATGGGATTGCTGAGCCAAGAAATGAGAAAAGGGGGAGGACTGGAGCACAGCGACAAAGAGTCATGGAATCCTTAAGGTTGAAAGGGACCTTTAGAGATCATCTAGTCCAGTGTAGCACCGTCCAGTGCTACAGGAGGTGAAGTCAGACCACTTCCAGATGAGGAGAAGGGTGGGAAACGAAGAGGGAGGCTGGGAAGAGGGAGATCTGGGAAGCAATAGATCAGCTGGCCAGGGAATGGGTGCAGGGAGGGAGAACAGGGTGGCTGAAGGAACGAAGGACATGGTGGGGCAGGCAGGTCCGTGCTTCGCTTGGTGGGAAGGACATCCAGAAGGAACGTTCACCAAAGCGGCTGGGAAGCCACATGAGCCCAGGTTCATCCATGGGGAGAGGCTGCCTTCCCTATTCCACTCCTAAGGAAAAGCTTCCAGGTGATATCATCAGTAAACTGATGTTTTATCCCAGGATAAGTCCACTTTATCTCAGAGGAGGGAGAAAGGCAATCCTTGGGCATCGTTTTAGAGCATGCCTCTGTATGTTTTCAATAAGAGTCTGGAAATATTTCCCCTTATGTAATTTTGGCCTGGATTTACATTGTGCATGATGTCAAAACAAATAATGTTTTTACTACCCATTTTCACATTTACATTTTGTTTAAAAATGTTAAATTTTCAGTACACCAAGCATTCAGAAGTCAGGAAATGAAATGTGCAACCACAACTTATCCCTGTAATATTTACATACTACAGTAGGTGACTGTTTTTCTTAATGATCACATGTGGTTATTCATATAACAGTACATTTTTCTTCAGGAGATTTCAAGGGGGTGCAGTGGCCAGCTTTGGATATTTTTCCCAATCCAGGCAGTTCATCTATCCCCTGGTATAAAACCTACTCTTGAAAAGGGATATATTTACATAGATATAAATTAGTTCTGTTTAAGAACTCACAGCCTGTTAAGTGCAACCAAGGTGACTATGTCTGCTCATTTTAACACTCTGCAATGGGGAAGAGAAGAAGAAATCTCTTGCAATACCTTGAAGCCAGTCTCTTTGCAGCCAAGCCAGGCTGGAACATGCACCCTAGCATTTATTGCAGCTTTACCCCATGGCAGCTCCTAATTTACTGTGTCTCATCATCGCTTTTTACTTTCCAGCTGCTAGATGTTCAGAAGCTTCCCTTTTGGGAGAGTCCTTTTCTGGCAGCAAAGCTCGTTTGTTTAGCCTGTTAATTGCATAGCTGCCTTATCCTTTTGACTTTTCAGTTGCCTATTTCATGAAAACATTACTTGATTTTTTTCCTCTTTTAAGTTATTCCTTTTAATCCTCTAGGTTCTGAATCCTGACTAGTTGTCTTTGTTTATTAGAACTCCCTGTATGACTTGCTTTCGTGTTATATCCTCATCAGTTTATCTAAAAATAACAGTAGTGACTTGTAACCTGAAATTCCACCTTTCCCTTTCTCCCATGTAGCCTGCTCCATCTGGAAAACCTCTTCTGTATCATCTTTTGTATTTTGTAGCAGCTCTTTGTTCCTCAGCCTTGACTACTGCTTCCTTAAATATGTCTTAAGCCTTTCCCTCTCATTCCGATCTCCTTTCCTTTTAGCAGAAGAAACTGTTTACGAGAAACGTTCACACCTTAGCATGTTGCTGGTGACATTTTTCGCCCTCACCAGCACTGCAGGACTATGAAACAATGTGACGGAAAGTGTATTTTTCCCAACTATAGGTTATGGCCATTTGCTTTGCTTCAGCTCCATGGTGGGAAAGTGGAAGGTGCTGACAGAACTTGTCTACTTTTAACCACTACCTCATTCCATATTTGTTTTTGTGTCCAGCTATGCTGGTCACAAGAGATTTTCAATTTTCTGGGTCCTATTCAGTTTTTCTGAGCAATAGTCTCTTATTTTTCTTCTGGTTTGACAAACCGCCCTTTCCTTTTTGTAAAGCAAATTTTAAAACATACAGAACTTTCCTTACCGCTAGTCTCAAGCCCTTGTTTCCTGCCTGCTGTTTCTTGGTGAGCTGCTGTAGATCTCGTGGTGACCATTTCACACGGAGCTTCACGCTTGGCTCATAGCAGGGTTCTCCATGAGGCAGCCAGAGCTTTTAATACTTACTTTAATGCATACTTTAAAGTTGCAGCCAATGTCAGACAACTAACATTTTTTTTTTAGCCTTTCAGATATGTAGCTTGTGACAAGATATATATAGAGATAGATATTTCATATATGGTACAGAAGTCATCTTGTGTATCTCGAGCTGCATTAGTTGAGGCACTGAGACAAGTTTCATGAACCTACCAAATATATTTTTTGACTTATTAATTGTAGTCCTTTAAGCTGTGATGATAACTGGAATGTCATTCTTTTTCCATGGCATTGTGCATGGTCTTGGAAAGTGTAAATGTGCTAAACAGATATGAATCCTCTTTCTTTTGGAGATTAATCTGAAAAACACTAGTCCTTTCAGCTAATGCCAAACAGGGTTATTTGGAGAGAGGTGCCCTTCGTGGGAATACTCTGCGAAGGAAGGGCCCTGGGAGGCCTCCTTCCTACTGGAGGAATGAAGTGTGGGAGAAAGGTTAATCATAATGCGGAAGCGATTTCAAATGTCTCTTGTGGAGGAGAATTAGGAGACAGAGAAGGAGGTACCGCAAGAGGAAGGGTGGGAGGTAAATGGAGAAGGGTAAGTGTGTGACGAGCAGAGCCTGGAAGGTTATTGGGTAAACATTTTAAAGACTGGGCTTCCAAAGCATCGCCTCTGTCTGAAATAAAGTTGATAGGTTTCTTCTTTTTTCCCTTGGATTTTTCTTTAGACCCTATTGCCTCAGAATTTTGATAAAACACATGTTATTTCTTGCCTTATTTCTAGAGTATTTCATATTACTTTCAATAGGATGCTAGAGTGTGCTGAGGGAAGTAAAGATCTCCCAGAGCCTTGTGTTGAGCAAAACCCAGTTCATTTTGCAAGCAATACCCATGCCACAAACACTGGGCAAATTCGCCCCAAAGAAGAATTTGTGCTAGAATGCTACTACCTTTTTAAAGATGTTTGTTTCCTTCTTAATTCAGCTCTTTTCAAATGTTTCTGATCATCACGAATGCCATGGTGCTTTCAGGTGACTTCCAGAGGATGGGTCGAACTTTCCTTTGTGTTTTCCAGCTGGTGAAAATGCTTTTTAAGGGCCTAGGTGGGGTTATTCTGTGGAAGGGCAGGGAAGACTTTAGCCCAACCAGTAACAAAATAAAGCCTGCAAAGCAGAGATATCTGTGACGTACCTTTTGGTTGAGATTTAAGGACAGAAGTTGACATACAAAACCAACCAGGATCACCAGAACTAGTGCTCTGATGGTAAAAGGTTTGTGTATAATTTAAGTATATGTGATTTGGCAATTGGAAAGCTTAAAATGCATACAAACAAAAAAAAATTGTTGCAATGTGCCCTTAAATGACATGAAAGAGAAAAGTGTGGTTAAGCTAGCTAATCTTAAGAGAGGAAATGCTTATGAAGATCCATCAGAGTAGTATAAAACAGAGTGGGATAATAATGGGTAAAGATAGAAAAGCAGATTGGAAGCCATGGAGGAAAACCAATCCTAGTATTGAGATGTTTGAGCTCTGGAGTAGTCTACCAAGTGGGAACTTGATTGCTTGAGTCATTTAAAACAGCACTGAACAAGGATTTTTGAGTGTGGGCCCCAAAGAGCAGCCCTGTCCTGGCAATGGGGTAGCAGAGTGCATTTCTTTCCAGTTCCAATACAATTCAGGGATTGATAATTTCCATAACAATTTTAAAAACATACCAAATTAGTATTTAATTGTACTTAGTATGTCTGATGCCATGAGGAAATAAAACTCAGCTTTAATGACTAGTGATAGAGATTATGAAGTATTTGTAAGCTCAGGTCTCCTCAGTTACAAAATACATTTGTTTTTATTTCTGTTCTTTGTCATTATAATCTGCTACTACCTCACTTTAAGGTCTTGAGCCAGCGGGTGGGCAGATGGTCAACTCTTTCCACTGGGTTTGGATGGTCATGGTGAAGCAGAGGCAAAATGGGGAGAGAGAGGATATATATTTCCATATATATTTCCAAGTACTCTTTTGCAGAGATAAATAAGATGGCAAAGTATACTGAATTATGAGGCCAACCAGTAGGCACTTCATGTGCCCTAATGATTTTCTTTAGTTTCTAATTAATTTATGGTCTGAAGTGTGACGTTAAAGTGCTTTTAATAGAAAGTGTTTAAGATCCTAAACATCAGAGGGAGCGTAACCGTGTGGAGTGTCTGTGATCTGTAAGCGCGCAGAACAGTGTGTATTACCATAATTATTAATCTTCTTAAATGCACACCATGCCAAATTCTAAATGACAAATTTAACTCTATAGAAGCTAAAAATATGTGGTGACCTGTTTGGATTCCAGTGCTCTTCGGTGATTAGTAAGCAAGTAGAGACATCACTTAAAGCCTGACTTTCAATCACTGTAGAGTAGTAAACACTTGATTATCAGTCAAACTAAGTCACCTTTTTCTATTCCTGTGAGCGAGTGGGAGTTTTGCACCTCCAACAAATAAATCTAGGGCTTTAAGTACCTAACAATAGTTTTGCTAGGTTTGTGTATTTTTCCAGGCTAGCTCATGCCCACACCTTAAATCCATGTGTGGGCACAACTGATTTTCCTGTGTTCAGATGTAGAGTCACTTGGCAGTGTTGAATTCTGGTGGAAGATCCCTGTGTTGCCAGAGAGGGCTGCAATGGTGTAATGCTCCTTTGCTGCAGATGCCTGAGCGTTGTTGGACCTGGACCTTGCTGCCAGTGTTGCAGAGCTTGCAACTTCAGTGTTACGTCCATGGAGCGTAGATAACCCTGTGTTAGACAATCCTGTGCACGTAACGTTGTGTAGATTTGGGGCAACTATACGAGGCTTTGGATTCTGAAAGCATCTGTACTTGCTTTTCTTTAAAAATATTCTGCATAGAAGGAATACCTATAAATATATCAGAGTGTGTGTCTTCATCTCAGACAGAAAGGTAAATAGTGTAAAAACAGCAACAGCTTCCAGTGGTTTCCAGTATTCTCTTTTCTTCTGCAAGTCATTCAGTGGCTGGATCTCTATCTCTTTTTTGCAGGAAACTAGTTACTACTGACTTACTCATCCCTTCTCTTAGAGAAGCAAGAGGCTTTGCTAACTGGACCATTAGTCAGCCTGAGGATGTGGGATACCTAAAAGCAAAAATGATGAAAATGGAATGGCAAGAAACTTTTTGAGGTCAAAAAAGGGGTGCGAAGAAGGGCCGCAGTCAGAAGATGATGCTGTTGTATGACTTCTTGAGAAAAGAGGTTAATTAATGGCATTAGTCAATCAAGTTGATGTGGCATAGATTTTTTGAGACATCCTCATTCTTGTAAAACATGGCATTTCACTGAAATGTGCCTCATATATTAAAGAAAAAAAAAAGTGATAGCTTTGTGTGAAATAACCCTTGAGAGCAAATTCTTGTCTTTACTCTCCAGAGAAACCTGAGCTTATAGAGGATGCTCTTATCCATATTTGTTAGGGCAGTTCCTGTAAGCTTGTATTATTGGGCCTTTATTCATTTTCAGGGCAGATCTTGGGTGCAAGTCTGTTATATTGCTCCA
Source organism: Nothoprocta perdicaria (assembly GCF_003342845.1). Taxonomy (NCBI): domain Eukaryota; kingdom Metazoa; phylum Chordata; class Aves; order Tinamiformes; family Tinamidae; genus Nothoprocta; species Nothoprocta perdicaria. The sequence goes on from NW_020454094.1 coordinate 1,469,541, forward strand.
GGTGAGTTGTCTGAAGATCCTGGGAGGAAAGAACATATTGATTCTCCTCATGCAGGATCCTTGGACATGGTCAACCTGATAGTGGAGAGCGTGCACAGATAGGAGACTCTTCACTTGGTGAAAACTGTCAGCTAGGTGAAGGAGAGCAACCTCACCACCAAGACAGAGGCGTCAGGATGAAGCCAGCAGCTCTCCCACTGGTAGGCTGGGCATCCTTCAGTGCGAGTCTGCTGGCTGCTCGCTCAGAGCTTGCACGTGCTGCCTCTGGCCCAACTTGTCATGAGGGAAAACAAGAAGGATTTGGGGACACTGTGCAGATGGCAAGTGCAGCCCCAGAGACCTTCAGACATGTGAAGATGATCAGATCCCAAAGTGGTTGAGGTTGGAAGGGACCTCTAAGGATCAGAGCTCGGGGCACCCGGTCACATCCCGGCGGGTTGGCAGATCTGCAGAGCAGGAGCCTCCGCAGCCTCCCTGGGCAGCCTGGGCCAGGGCTGGGCACCCTCACMCCAAACAAGCTCTTCCTCACGGGCACATGGAGCTGCCTGCGCTGCAACTGGCACCCACTGCCCCGTGTCCTGGCACTGGCCACCACTGAGAAGAATGTATCAGAAAAGATGCAACAGAATAGAAATTATGAAATAGCTCGTTTTAATCATCTTTCCTGGCAGTGTGTATCCACGTAGCTTATAAAAAACTGATGAGATCAGGTGATAATACAGCACAGCCCTTACTGTTTATTTTTCACTTTGTAGTCCCTCTGGTTTTGTGAAAGGATGTGAGAGTCCAGAGGTTTTGTTGAGTTCTTAGGGTAGACCTAAGTGCTAAAGAACTTTCTGTTCTTTTTCTTTTTTCAGATACTGAAAAATATCACTTGGTATGCTGAACGAGTCTTAACAGAGATCTCCCTTGGAAGTCTTCTGATACTGGTTGTGATAAGAACCATCCAATACAACATGACGCGGACAAGGGTAAGAGTCCTATTGAACACTTAGGTGCGTGCTGCTGAAGGTAGAAATCCACTCCACAAACAGGGTGTTTTCCAAGTTCTGTTGCAACCACTTGGCATCTGAAGCTATAGGAGGAAAGGATATGGGAGATCAGCTGTATTCATTAAACATAATATTGAGTACTTTTGAACACGGAGCACAATTTCTGTATTATCATTCAGTTTGCTGGATAAAATTTTCTAAATTCCATAATCAAAGTGCAGAACTAGATATGTAATTCTTAAATGAATCAGAGTCCAAATAAGAAAAAATCCACATAAAGACTTAGAGCTTTTTTTAATCTGTGTGAAGTTACTATGAAGGAGAAATTTCAACTCTGTTAGACTTTTCTTTCTTTTTAGTGTAATAGTACAGTGACTGAATAAGACCATTTCATGTTCTGACGAAGCATAACTTCCTCGGCTTCACAACTGTATAGGTTATGTCTGGAAATTTCTATACACACAAATACGTTTCCAAACTTTCTATTAAACATAGAATGATGGTATTGTGCATTTTAACATACTTTTAACAAATAAAGTCACAGCACTTTGTACATGAAGACAATGCAAAAAATCTTTAAATATATTTTGCTTTGGAGAAGGTAAGGATTTATGATGATACCAACCAGAAGAGATGATTTTTGGTATATATCAGTGGAATTTCAAATTTGTTGTGCTCTGGTATAAAGATACATTTTAAATATGCCTAGAGAAAAGAAATCCTTCACTTGTAGAAACGCTAACGTGTAGTGCTATCTTTCTCAGGAAGTGAAGTCTGGAAGTTGGGTGGCTGTCTCTTTGAACAGTTGAATGTACAGTTGGAAACTACTCTTTTAATATTGTCACATAAGTCAGTATGCTGATTTAAGATTAATTCATTTTTCCCCTTTTGAGCAGTATTCTCATCTGCGTTTACTTGGCTGTGGGCAAGCTTAGCTGGTAGTGAAGACTCCCATTTAGCTGTGGAATCTAAACTTCGTCATGTCTGTGAGAAGCCTTTGCTTTGATAGACGTGTCATTGAAATGCTTATCTGGTCAAATGATTTTTTGCTAACAAGGGGAGCAGAGCCCTAAAGTAGCATATGGTAAAAGTTGGGGGGAAGTGGGATACCTAGATGGTTAGAAGGAGTTAGCAGGAAGATCAAAAGTTGCAAAGCAGAACATTTAGGATAAGATTATAAAAGTTAGGGGAGGAAAACGTCTTTCAGTAATGGTCACATTCATGATATTGTAAATCAACATTGCTAAAGATATAAGGGCACACACACAGATATCTGTGTGCCCACACATTAATATCTCTATTAAATCACTCTTAAAAGTCTTATAGAAAACATCCCCACGTACACCAAGCAGTTCTGCTGTACACATTTGACCACTACCTACAACACAACAGATATTTATTTACTGGTCTTCTGAGGGGTTCCTTTAGCAGGTAACTCGGTATATAGAAGGGAGAGTTAATGTGTTTCTCTCCTCTCTTTTTCCCAACAGGACAAGTACCTTCACACAAATTGTCTGGCAGCCTTAGCAAATATGTCAGCGCAGTTCCGCTCACTTCATCAATATGCTGCTCAGAGGATCATCAGGTAAATACAAGACATCTGAAACAGAGCTCCATTTAAACTCGTCCTTCTTTACTGAAAGCCGGGAGTAGAGGAGCTTGAATTTTATGTGTCTTAATAGATGTGGTTGAGCTAAGTAACAGAAACTGAAATTCAGTTAATCCTGAGTGAATGTGCCGTGCTTCTAGAGCCTGGTTTGTCCTGAATGCACAAACAGCAGTGGCTTCTCTGAGAAATTTCTGACTGTTCTCTTAACAGAAAAGATTAGCAGCTACTTTTAAACTGGAGGCTTTTCAGTGGTTTGTAGGAACTATGTTTTTTTAGCCATGCATCAGGTTATCACAAAGCTGCCCTGTGGGGTGGTTCTCGCATACTGCACACACTGGGTTTTCAGCTCCATTCAGGTCTTCCTGCGCATTTGGCAAAAGATTTTTTTGTTAAATCAGAATAGAGAAGTTGTGGAGTCTCCTTCTTTGGAGGTCTTCAAAACCCATCTGGATGCCACCCTGTGCCACATGCTCTAGGTGTCCCTGCTTGAGCAGGATGGCTGGACGAGATGATCTCTAGAGGCCTTTCCAACCTTAAACATTCTGTGAAAATATAATGATTATTTTGTGGTGAGGTCCTGTAAATACGAGCCTTAGACCCTACAGCTGTAATTTTCAAATGTTATTTATAGTGATAAGTTGTTATCTGCTCTGGTTCCCCGAACAGTGTAACTTTGGAGAAGCAGATATTGAAGTTAGTCCTGCTCTTTTTTTGTTTTATATTTTTTCTGTGCTCTGCTGCAGACCACTATGTAAAGACAGGTAACCATGCAGCAGGTACCGATATCTTTGCAGCCAACCTGCTGCACACCCCAAAGCAAACCAGGAAGGTCCTTATTAAAGCAACGTGGAGTTTTATAGAGCTCAGCAAGTGTAGGTTGTATGCCAAAAATAAATGAATGGTAATCGTGTACCTGTGCACTTCGTAAAGGACTGGGTTAACTAGAAATACATTTCATTCCTAGACCACTGCTATTAAGATTTAATTCTCACTCTGCCCCTTCTGTTCTAGAAATGCTCGCTTCCCCGTGTATATTTAATGTATATTTAGCTATCCAACATGAGTGTGTCCTGTTATTGTCTTCTCCCTGCTTGACACCCACAATTTTTTCATACCCTGGCAACATTAATGGGTGTTTGGCGTTTGAATTAGTTTTTTTGTTTTGTTTTCTGCTTGTCTTTTGATAATGTCTCTCATATGAGACATAGAATAGGAGACTTCTCCTGTACTTCTCCTTTCTTCAGTGGCAGGTTTGGATATATGTGCATTTTTTCTCAGCTTTCCAAGTCTTTACTGATGCAGATTTCTGAAATGAAGACGTAGATCCCACTGCCTGGTTGGATGTGGATGTCGTGAGATATGATACCCTGAAGCTCCCAGACTCAGTCTCATTCTTACTGTGATATATCACTGCCTGCTTCAGAGTTGTTTTTTTTCTTATTTCTTGCATTTCTATTCTACTACTGCTTCCTCAGTTTCATCTGAGCTCAGCCCTTCTGCTTTGATTGAATCCCAGCAGGAGCATTTAGAGGCAGCAAGACTCCTTCTGGCACCTGCATTTTTCCTAATGGGCTTTCTAGCTTTTTTGTGCTGTTTTTGCATCTTTGGGGCACTTTAACCCCCCTCTAAGGCTTAAGACCCATCTCAAGAGCCAAAGGAGGATGTGCAATACACTGAAATCCTCTTGCACTCCTTGCATGCAAAATGTCAACAACTTGGTGTATTCATCTTCTGTCTAGACATGCAACGTTAAAAAGTCCCTGTAACACTGACTGCTTGATTTTAATGGTGAAGTAATTGTGCTAATGTTCTTATTGGCGGTATAATTGCAAATTTTTGCTGTTGCTTCATGCTGTTATGTGCAGAAGCGAGGCCATAATGGTGAATGGCAGTAAACAAAGAGAAAAATTGCTGCACTTAAATTATGTGCAAAATCATCAGGGGCTGCTCTTTGATTGTATGAAGAACTAATAAAGGCACATTTGAAAGATAATACGCAGGAAAAATAGAGAAGTCAGAGCAAAGAAAATAGTGACGTATTCAAAATCCTTATTTCTTCAAAAAATGAAGGCTGTTAGCCGCAGCCTTCATTGATTTCTGTACAGCATTTAGCAGAGACTTGGCACGGGGTTGGAGACAAAGAGTTATTGCCATTAATGTTTGTAAAGGCTCAAACGCTCTGAGAATTGCTCCGCTTTGGCTTTATTCAGAGCCTAAGACTGTGCTTGAGGCCAACCCCTCGGCGATCTTTGGGGCAAAGGGGACATATGGGAGTTAATGACCCTATAGCATTTGGAAAAAAATATAGAGAGACTAATATGAGAGGCAAGTGGCCTGAGCAGGGTGCTGGTTGTGCCGACCATTGGGGGTTGTCGAGGTTGGAGTCCTGCGTGGAAATAATGTGAGGTTAGACCCAGAAAATGGGCATATTTATCAGTTTGAAGGAGTTGTGAATCAAAGGGCAGTATCTTTATTACAGTTCATATAGAATATGATGTTTTTATGTACTCTGAAGATACTCGGCATGAACGTTTTTAAGCAACTGCCCTTTCATAAGCAAACACTCTTTATTGCTGTATAATAGAAACTGTAATGAGAGCACTTGGTCTTAAATTTGAAACAGCACCAGAAAACCGGGAGGAGGTTTAAGTAATATACTGGATTATTTTTTTCGGTGTATGATATTGTCCCCAAATCCTGTTTGTATTAGAAGCTGTACATCTGGACTGTATATATATAAAATTTTGTATAATATTTATATATAAAAGCGGCCACCAAGGTTGTGACTTAATTTGTCACTGTGATTGTGATTGCTTATACATTCAAAGACCTTACTGTAAAAAAAAAAGTATTAAATTCTGTAGTAAAATGCCCTGTGGCACTATGGCATGAGGAGTAAGGAGAAGTAAGCCCCAGAGGAGCATTTCTCCTCTAAGGGCTTACTGCAAACCTAGTAGAATTTTCTTCTCAGGAGCTTTCTCATTCCCAAGCAGGCTTAAGCACCATAAAGAAAGACTTTTAAAACAGATTTCCCTTCAAGATGATTTCCTCAAGTTGAATTGTTTATTTATAAGTTTTGATTATCAAGAAAAGCAATAGGAATAAATATTTATGAGCACGTGTATTACGTAAGAGATATTTGGTACTTCCTTTTCCCAGCTTATGGAGCCAGTTAGTCACTATTATTAAATCTAGCTGCCACTGATGGACCCAAGTTGCTCCTTGTTCGTAAAGCAGAGTATTTACTATTATTTATTATTTAGATTTTGACCCTGTCATCAGAGTGCAAGCAACCCCGTGAGAGAATAAACCGCAATAATTTTCATAATGGGAAAAGCCTTTCCCCTGAAGGAAGACCCTAAAAAGAAAACACGACTTCATTACTAAATATTTTATATAGTTTTAAAAGTTATAATAGATGTTAGGCTCTTAACTTAAAGTCTCCTTAGCAAGACAAGTGAACAGGCAGTTGTACTTCAGGCCTCGCCAGATGCTCTGATTCCTTCTGTAATGTGAGAAATAATTCTATTTCCATGCAGGCATTTTTCCGTAATCCTCTTCTGAGCAGAGACTTAAGGAAGACTTAACCCATACCCACATTGTGAGGCTGGAACTGCAGGCTGCGTCAGCCTCACCTTGATTCCTGGGAAGGAATAGTCTCTTTTCTATGAAAACCAAGAATATGAGAATATTCTACAGATGACAGCTAGAATGTCAGTAAAATAAAACTTTATAATGTTTATTATTTATGTCACCTTCCAACAGGCAAGAAAATTGGCAGATTTCTGTGAATCTTCTTATCCCAAGCAGCTGCTGGAAATAAAAATAGATATAATAGATGTTTTATAATCAGATACCGGGCAGGATGCAATTAATGCTGAATGTCCTCTGCTGTAGACTGCCCTGACTTCAAATATCCATATATGAACCCTCCACTCTTCTTCTGGTATCTTATGAACTGTGCAAGGGTTTGCTTACAATTAGATAGAAACTATTGCATCAACACAGTGTTAAAAATACTACCTGCGCTGCACTTGTCAAGGGCTGACACCTGTGGTGGTCAGATAATCCTAGGAGGCCCTTATAAAAATATCTGCATGGGTGTTGGTGTTGGCACAACCCATTGGACTGCCAGAGGCTGCCTCATAGTACCTGAGCAGCAGGTCCGAGCCAGGTGGGCAGCTGCCCACCCGCACCCAGCACAGGGTTTTCCTTTGCTTGGCTGCTTGGGCAGCCCAGCTTGTACCCGTTTGCTCAGATCGGCCTCGTTTGCCCTGCTAGCACAGTTGCTAATAAGTAAAAGTGCACAGCTCGGTGGCATATTATTGCAAGAATTCAATGTGTCACTTAAAGCTACACTTCACTTGAGAATAATTCCTCTAACTTATTTCGAAAACACTTTTGTGATATTTATATCACAAAAAGAGATAGTTATCTATCCTATATAGAGATATAGTTAGTCTGCTTCCTATAGTGTCCTGTGGCATGCCTGTAGTTGGATGCTTGCTCTTTTCGAAGCAGGCATAAACCACTAGAGGTTGCCATACACCTCACTAATTAAAGACATGCACGTTTAACGTTAAATGGGTTTATATAACTAGTAACATCCTTTTTTCTTTTTTTTCTGCTCTGTCACCACAGCTGTTCACATGTATGGCTGTGAACTGCTTAATGACATTATATGAATTGTACCTCTCCCAGTTAGATGACACAAAAGTAGAAACTCAAGAGTTTCTACAAGATAAACTACATAATTATATCAAGGCAATATTTTGTTGATTCTTTTGACTATCCTAGAGAGTTAAATGGGAGTTAGAGGAAGATAGGAAATCAAAGGATTTTGTCATTCTCATGGAAGTGAAATGGGATGAGGAAAAACAGACTGGCTAAAAGGGACCACGTGTTAGCAGATCAGAGACTTCTTCGGCTTGTGTATGCTGGATCAGGAGAGTATAGTATACTTTATGTGAATATCATCTTGCTGTACCTTTGTTATCAGAGTGAGTTATGTGCAACCAGCCAAACTGATTCTGCTGAGTATTTGTAGGCTCCTAACCCAGTTTCTCACTGCTCAGCTGGCCTGGAAGCTGCGGGTGGTGAGGGATGGAAGATATCCTGGAGCATGATGCTGAACTTCAGAAGAGCTCAGTGTTGCTTTGGAGCAGCCTTCAGGAATCCCAGGTCCATGGGACCAGGGGGAAAGTCCTGAGCAAGGAAGACTGAACCCATACCCGCATTGTGAGGCTGGAACTGCAGGCTGCGTCAGCCTCACCTTGATTCCTGGGAAAGTTATGGGGCAGTTAATCCTGGAAATCATTTCCAGAGGCATGAAGGGCAAGAAGAAGACTAGAAATGTAGTCAGTATGAATTTGTAAGAGGGAAGTTGTGCTTAACCAACCTGATAGCCTTTATATTCCATTTAGTAAGACTTTTCACACTGTCTACCAATACATCTTCACAGACAAACTGATGAAATACTGGCTAGATAAGTAGGCAGTGAGTGAACTGAAAACTGGGTGAATTGCAGGGGTCAGAAGGTTGTGATCTGCAGTACGTAGTCTAGCTGGAGTCCAGTTGCTAGAGATTTACACCAGGAAACAAGAGAGGGTCCAGTTCTGTTTCAGATCTTTATTTATAATCTGATTTAGGAATCTCTCCTTTAGAGCCATACATCTTTGTAATGTTCCCCAAATGATTTGTTGCAATGTTTGACCTTCTTGGTTTTTTTGAATATACTTTGTGCCGACCTTTTTATAGACACTATGTAAGCAGATATGTGTCGTGTTGTATTGTTCTTATGCAAAGCAAACCTGTTACCTGCCTGTGCTTTCTCCTACACGCGGTGCTTTTATAAAATTAGGGACAAGGAGGAAATCCCCAAATTTTCTCACATGTCACTGCGTTCTGCAGCATGATGATGAGTCTGAAATGCCTGTCTTGGGGAGCTCCCTGCTTCCCAAGCTGGAGTTTGAAACAGCAACAACAACAAAAATAAATTCAAAATAGTTTCATGTCCATCATCAGCTCCTTAGTGGTGAGTCCCAGCCGTGTGGTTTGGGGCTTGGCTGCGCTTTTGGGTTTTGGTTTGTTTTCTAACTCCCAACCTAAACTTCCTTCAGAACGAATCTCATAGCAGCAGAAGATACTGCGAGCTGGCCAGGCGCTTAGTAATTCCAATAGGCCAGTAAAAGAAAAGAAAAACATTTCTGTAAGGGAGAGACGTGTGATGCAAGGTGCTTATTAGGGGCCACTGAACTGAAAATTCTGGGTTTATTAGCGCGTGGATGTGGCAAGATCTGAATTTACCAATTGCTTAATGAAATTTCTTAGCCGTGACAGAAAGGGGATGGAATTGCTGGCTCGAAAATCGTTCGACTGCTCACACAGCAAGGTAAACAAATTGCTCTCAAACCTTGCTGCTACGCTGCCCGAGCACCGTGGCTTTCCTGTCTATTATTTTTATGTCTGCAGTAGAGCTGAGAAGCTCTTGAAAATGCAGCGTCTCGTGGCATTTAGAGACAGCAGTGGGACAGTCGGTGCCGGCAACACATGAAATGCAAAGCCAGTAACGCAAAGGTGTTTCTTAGGGAGCAAAACCTGGAGGGAAAAAGCCAGGCTGCTGCACGGATCCTTCCAAGCGGTTTGATTTCTAATTTAATTCTCCTTTAAGTAATAGGAGGAGAGGAGTTGCATCTGATACCAGCTTCTCATTTCCAAACGGGTGGACGATAAGACTTCTGAACAGCAGGCGCTTAGAAACTTTAAATGGGATGTGTGACCCAAGCAAAAGAAATTCAGTGAAGGGGAGTTATGCCTTCCTCGGGTCTTTGTGCCTTCCAGTAGTGAACAAAGTTGGCAAGAGTCATTTTTAAATATGAATCTTCCTGTTAATCATTTTGAATTTAGGGAGAGTGAATTTAGGGATTCTTGGAACTCTTTCACTTTCTGAGAACTTGTATTAAAAACTTGTATTTCAGAAGTGTCAGCTTTCAGTTTTTGATAATGAACGAGCATCGTAATATAATTAAGCTGTCTGGAGATAGAGCTAAACTGTAATAACCCAACCTATGCTTTTATCAACATATAATATGGAAACTCTCCTGTTTCCTTTACTGGTTCTGTGTTGCAACAAGATATTTGTGTTGCTTGGAGCTACGTGGCCTTGAAGATGCTTTAAAACCTGTAGGTCGGGGTAATATCAAGCACACCAGGCACCTGGACATTCATAGCAGCTTTTTCATGCCACACTAAGGTAGATGAGTAGCTAAGTCTTTCATATCCTGGGTTCAAATCTTAATTGGAGCATTAGATTAAGCCTCATCTTACTCATCTCTTATTCATAACAGAGAAGTGTCCATAATAGGAAACCCTGGAGAAGAGAAGCTGCTGATGATTTTGTACCAGGGTGCGTCAGGAGACTCTTCAAAAGCTGAATTATATAATAATAAAAGATTAAGCACCAAAAGGGGGTCTTCAATGAGTGTCCTGCAGCCAGAGCCTCCTCTCAACATCAGCTTTCCTCTCCCCCATCCCACTTTTTAAAGAAAAGCTGGAAGAAACGGAAGGTAACCAGCGGTTTCACGGGATGAGTGGTACCTGTGGCCGCGGATGCTGTGGGGACATGGACACAGGGCCTGGCTTCTGAGGAGGCAATGGGGATGCCTGGGCTGTGCAGAAGGAAAGGTAACGATTTCCTCTGCTTCGCTCTGCATCTCCTGGAATTGTGCTAGAAGGAAATACCCCTAAGGAAAGGAGGAGCTGCAGTAGATGGGCTCTTTTCTAGCCGTGAGGAAGGCATCTTTCCGTGCTCTCAGCTTCACGGGACTTTTGTGCCACTCAGTTTGTTTGATTTTGTTCATTTGCCTAAAGGAAGAAAAGAAAGACCTGTTCATCCTAGCAGATATCCTTTGTTTTATAATACTCTGCCTGGTGAATTTTTGTAACTTTGAAGTATTTGTGGTTTTCTATGGTTTTCTGATTTTTTTTCCTTTTTTTTTTTTCCTTTGCTTTGGTGGTATTTACCCCGTGCTGCACACCTGAAATTAACTAAAGAAAGACTCTCTTCATCCTAGATGGCCACAGAACCTATTGGCTGACATAGACTTAAAAATAAAAATTAAAATCCTCAAAGACATTTTGCTTTTAGTGGTTCTTGAGTTTGAAATAGTCCTTGAAGCATTTGAGCTCAAGAACCCACTCATATCTAATCTGGATAAAAAGTGATTTTCTACTTCTGAGAGCTCCTGCAGGATGAGAATGTTTTGGGTGTTTCCCCCCCTTACACAGAGCAGTGTGTTATGAGAATGGGATTATCATTTTTGTTGGATGTCCCAGAGATGCTCTGAAAATGGCTATTCAAAAAGGGCCCTTCATGATATTGCCGTGTTCAAAAAATCTCTGAAAAACATGATTTTTCTCTGCAGACTCCTAGGAGCAGCAGTTGTGTGCACAGCAGGATACTCAAAGGTTTTTGCACCCCTTCTTCAGCATTGACTATTTGGTAGTTTGGACTTGCTCTCTCGTGAGCTGTTTGCTGGCACAGACGCTGCTCTATTGGCAATTGCTTTTCATGCTCTTTGTTGTCCCCTATGTTGCTGATGCTCCTTGCACGGAAGGACTTTCCAGAATCTCTGGAGAGGCTTTAGCTGAGGTATAGAAACAATATAGAAAGATGTCAAGAGTGTTAAACAAAAGAAACATATGCCGGCCTTATTAGTAGCCTGCTGACCTAGATTAGCCGTGGGGAAGTTTATAAACTGATCAGCTAGTCCAGAATTGGGAGGTGTCACCGCAATTAGTGGAAAAGGCTGTGACAAAACGAGGAGAGAATAGTCAGGAGAAGGGAAAAGAGAATATTAGCAGCAAATGTCTTTCTGTTGCCATGACTTAGCGAAGCAGAAATGCAATTGAGCTAATTTTTGAACCAAATTAAGCTTTTTATTTATTTATTTATTTATTAAGCTGAGTATTGTGCGTAGTTGTGCTTAGATATTAAAATACCCTTTCATGCTTTAGCTCTAGCAACAGAAAGAGGGGCATGTGTGACATGGTTGGTCTGCTTGCCTGGGAGCAGCATATGGAGGGAAGGTTTTAGGCTGATATCAGCTGTTTCCAACATGGAAATATCATTGAACTTGGTTTAAGGCTGGTTGAACCTCCAGGGCGCTTTGGGTGGGCGCCTGGTAGGACGTCAATACCCTCGCTGGCCGTCTAGGGTGAGCAGCCCAGCACCACATACCATTGGAGGTGCTTGTGCTCCTGGAGATCTGCCAGATGGACAAGGCAACAGCTTATCTTGACATATGTTGGATCTGTGCAAAACTCTAGGATATATCCCAGCAAATACCTGGCTTCTGAGTAGCTCCTCCCACTCTGAGGAAGATGTGGGGTGAGGTTGGGGTGCAGGTTGATTTGGGATGGGCTTTTGAGGGTTGTAGCCCAGAGGGCTCCCTTCAGTTTCCCCTTTCCATGTTTTTGGCACTAGCTTGCAAAGGCTAGAGCAAACTGTTGCTTTTCAGATGGAGGAGTGGAGGTGCAGGTACCATGCTAGGAGCTCCTGAGGCTGGGAAATTAAATGGGTTTTGTTTGTTTGCTTGTTTTTGTTGAAACCTAACAGCTTTTAAACCTGTTTATCTTGCATGTCTGTTGTTGCTGCAGAGGGAGGAGTTGGTCACCTGCAGTGTTTTGGCCATCGTCATCTCTGTTGTGGGCCACCATATTGTCCTGGGCACCAGTTACCATCAGTTACCCATTGTAGAATTGCTTAGGAGTGAACAGCTTTACTCCTCCTTGCTCTGGTTTTGTTCTGGAGAGATAAAGTCAAGAGTCATGGTTGCAAGGGTAGCTCCAATCTCAAATGCAAGTGGGTTGGGCGTTTCCCACATCTAATTTACCTGGGGTCATTTTACAAATATTCAGTTCTTTGAAAAATTCTGAATATTTAAAGGAGAAATAGTTTTCATGGATTCATATTTGAGGGTTTTGTTTTCATTTTCTATTTAGCCACCACGCACAGCTTGACTTTTGATAATGTGCTGTGGAGTTGAGAATAACCTGGCAATCGAAAGTGGGATACATTTCTGAGAGGAGACTCGTTGGTAGCAACATGTGGTGGTATTGCTAGCAATGTCTATGTGACTTTAGCAAGATCCAGCAGAAAAGCTGGATTTACAAATTTACTGCATTTTTTTCCCCCCGTATTTCCAAGGAAATTGAGTAGTTTTCTCCTTATTCTTCTTTCTGGTTGTCCCTGGCAGCTGCATTTACTAGAGGCTGTGTGGGAAGCCTGTGGAGAGCTCAAGCCTGCAGCCCTGCTCTCTCCGCTCAGGGTCCCAGTCCCCAGCACTTTGCTGGTGGGACATGTAGCTCTCTTTTCCATTGAATTCTATTGAATCTAGCACCTGCTATTTTTGCTTAATGTCTCTTTTTTTTTGTATCTGCACGTTACAGGTCTTGCATTTTAAACAATATGTCCTGTGGTATTAAATTGCCTGGATTTTCTGAGAAAAAAAAGACAAGGGGAAATAACGAATTTACATAAGCTTTCAGAAACTCCCATTTGCTATTCTGGTAAAGCCTTAGAAACTGCAGACTTCTCGGTTGGTTTTGAATGAGATATATTTATAGGAGGGTGTTCTGTAACTGAAATAAAGACGTGACTCAGGGTAAGGACTTGCTCAGACCTGTCTTTTGTCTTCCCTTGCAGCCTGTTTGGCTCATTAGCTCTTTCTTGCAGATACAACATGCACTGCTTCCTTTTTAGAAATTCTGTCTTTGGGGAAAAATTTGGATTAAGGTCTGAATTAATGCATGAATAAAGCTGCAGGGATTTATCTTTGACAAACTAAAATTGTATTATTGCTCTAATGAAAGATTAGTATGAAACAAAATATATCATTGATTATGACGTTGTTTTCCTGTAAGACTGCTGCTTATTTCACATTTAACTAATGCCGTTATTTGTGCATGTCTGATGTCTTCAAAGCTGTGCAGGTCAGTGAACTAATTCCTGCCTCCAGGTGTGTAGAAAATGGGTGGTTATGAGCAAGGGAGTAGCTGTTGGAGAGGAAAATAAACCAGTTACTGAAAAAAAATAAATCCATATGAACTGAGTTAGGCCCTTCCAAAGAGCAGCCCCCTTCAAAGAGCTTTTTCCGCCAACCACACGTGAAAATCTTGAATTTTGCCCCTATGCTTAAGTAAGTATTTTCAAATTCAAGTATTTTCTAACAGCATTTAGGAGGACAGGATGACTTTGTGTGGAATTCCTGCATCCACAAGTACTTGAATTAAGGCGTTTTCCACCACCCTGTTCTTTTACCATAATTTGCATGGCTCACAGGAAGAATATTGCACTTTAGAACATCTGGCACTTTTAATGGAGACTGAAACAAACAAAAAAAAGGATCAGGATTTAACAGCTCTAATGTGCATCGGGTCTTTGTAACTGTTGAATGACTCAACTTTTTTAATGGTAATGGCCTTCAGCAAGTTTGGGAAAGAACAGGCTTTTAGGTAAAGCAAATACACTTAGTTCTGCAGTGAATAAATAAATTTGCCGTGAAGCTGTGTAGAGACATGTTTCTCTCACTCGTTAATTGTGCACTTGAGTTTCTGCAAATGCCACAGTTTCCATTGGGCTCGGATTAGAGCAGCAACGTGGGGAGCAGGAGGGCTCAGACAAGCTGTGGGGAGCTCTCTTGGGTTCTAATACACAAACTTTGGTTCTTTTTGACAGAACTTCATTTGCACAGAGATAATTTGGCCCCTCTGCATAAGAAGCTCATATATCTATCGTTTGACCTGCAATCTAGCCAGTATGTTAGGGTATCTCCAAAGTTGGTTTATTTTGCATGTCCTTGTTGCCCTTCACAATATGCATAAAGATAATGTTGCTCTCGTAAGCCTCGTGTGTACGTTTGGCTGGTGCTGTGACGGACTGCTTCTTCAGGGCATGGGAACTCATGTCTGTGATGCATTATCACAAATAATTGCTTCCTAACTCTTTAGATAATTTCCATGCTTCTCTCCTCTGTGCTCTTATGGCACCTTTAACCCTATGACCTCCGCACTGCTGTTCCGCAATAATGTAATTAAAAATCCTGTCATCACTCTGCTACAGGATATAAATTTATTGATTATTTCCCTTGCATCAGAAAAGAAGGCTTGAAAAAGTGAAGTTTGCTTCTTTGTGTTTAGAAAGTTCATTTGTTGCTTCTGAATTTTGGCAAGGATCAAGGAGGATGGGGGCTACCAGTGAAGTAGGATCAAGTCAGGGATTACTAAGAATTGAGGCACACAAGTCCGCAAGATCCACATGTGTTGAGAGCTGACCTACACCATGGCAAGATATAAATTTTAGACATTTTTTTTTGAAAAATCACTGAAGGAAAGTCCCTAATGACTGAATATAGGTAGCAAGAAGGACATTTGGGAAACTAAAGTCTGGGCTGTCTCACTTGAGCCCTTGGGAATATCCTTAGAGCCAAGACTTGTTGGAAAGCAGTTCTGAGTGCAAGAAGGAAAAAGTGATTGGTAACAGCCACCATCATAGACTTACCAGAAGTAACTTATGCTTGATCTACAGTGATAAATGATATGGTCTGTGGATAAGGGAGGAGTGGTGCAAACTGTCTGCCTCGCTTATAATAAGGCTTTTGACACAGTCAAAAATTATAGTCTAGGCAGATGGACTCAGTGGGTGAAACGCTGGTTGGATCATCCGGTTCAAAGAGTGGTGGTTGATGGTTCATACTCCACCTGGAAGCTGGTTGCAAGTGGAGTTCCTCAGGGATCTGTGCTGCAGCCTGTCCTGATGGGTATCTGTGTGTGAGCTGGCAGGGAGGCAGAGTGTTCCTCCGTCACTTTGTGGGTGACCCCAAACTCTAGGAGAGCAGGTGATACGCTGGAGGCCAAGGCCACCATTCAGAAGGACCTTAGAAAGGGCCAGCAAGAAACTCGTGAAGGTCAAGAGGGACAAATGACAGTAATGGTAGAGGTGGGCCTGCCGGACTGGGGGCAGCTCTGCAAAACTCTCCGGCGGGTTTCGGGACACACAGAGCTGAGTAGGAGCCAGGCATGTGTCCTGGCAGCCCAGAAGGCCAGCACTCTGTTGGACAGTATAAGCATCTTCCTTGGAAGAGATCCCTTCCAGGCATGATAACCCTTCCAAGCATTCTGTGATGCTGTGGTGGGATGGTGAGGGAGAATGGTCAGAAGTTGACACACTTGACATTCAGCCTTGAAACAAGGGGAACATTTAAGACTGAGAGAGCTCGAGAAGAGAAGGCTGAGAGGGGACCTTGTCAGTGTGTATAAATTCCTCAAGGGAGGCTGTGAGGAGAAGGGGGCCGCCTCTTTTCAGTGGTGACCACCGATAGGACTAGAGGAAACGGCCACAAGCTGAAGCACCAAAGTTCCACAGGAACTTAAGGAAACATTTCTTGACAGTGAGGGTACCAGAGTCCTGGAACAGGCTGCCCAGAGAGGTTGTGGAGTCTCCTTCTCTGGAGATCTTCCAGAGCTGCTTGGACGCAGCCTGTGCCACATGCTCGAGGTGACCCTGCGTGTGCGGGGGAGTTGGACTGGATGGTCTCAGGAGGTCCCTTCCAACCTTAACCATTCTATGATTCTGTGATTTTTGCCCCTGGAGAACAGTCCAGCACTGGAGCAGGGCTCTGGAGAGGTGTTGGAGACTCTGCCCCGGAGGTGTTGAAGCCTGGAGCAACCTGCTGTAATCTCCTGGGTGACACTCTTAGAGCAGAGGGTTGGACTAAAGATCTGCAAGGACATCTAACATCAGATGAAAAATCTTTCTAACTGAAATAGGCAGGAAAAGAGGAGGAGATGATTTAAATGCTTTGCTGTCGACATCCCCAATACCAACTTTGCTTTTGTAGCATCTAAAAGAGCTTAACTGTGATCTGAGTGGCAATACCCCTTTGCCCCCAGCCCCGAAAAAATGATCCTTTTCTGTTGACTCATGGTTGTTGATTTTTTTCGTAGTATTCTTGGTCCTAAAAAACAGAGCAAAAGAAATGACAAAAAATACTTCTAGATAGTTTCTGTTGTGGCTCATCAGAGTACCTCATAAACGGAGTGAAAATGAAAACTTTTGGCCAAAATTCTAATTTATTATGCCATGTTTTGCTATTGTCAAGAAAGCAGATACGTTTGCATTTGTGCTGTTTGTACCATATAAAAGAACTTTAATAGGAAGTCATATTTTAGAGAGTAAAGCAGCCGTCCTCATCTTTAGGTGATGTGTTAAGTGCAAGTTCTAGTCTCCCTACATGCCTACAGGTAGCTTGGATGCTGGCTAACATGTACTAAACTTTATTTAAACTTTAAATTTAAATTTTACATTTAATTTTAAAGTCTATTACTTTAATAAAGTTTATTTTTTTAAAAAATGATTTTATGCTGGCTTTCCAGCACAGAGTCATAGTGCAACAAAAGAGGCTGTTTGTGTATTTTCAAGTTCTGCTACAGAAACAATATGATCTAAATATTTAATCAGGCTTAGCAAAATTGGCTTTTTTATGACTGCAGATTAATCTAGTTCTCTGAGATTATACATGTGACATGTATGTCCTGAAGACCATACCTTTTCTAAATAATGTTAAAAGACTTACAGCCTTCTTAAAACTTGGTGGGCACTGAGATTGTGAATAACAGTTACTTAAGTATTCATATTAGAACTTTATTGTCTTTTGAATCCTGGGTATGTGGCTTCAGAGTATACTGAATTTACTGAGAGGTTAGTGGATACTGTCTATTAGCTGACTGCTCTTCTATTTCATCCTCAATTTGCTTCAGTTCTCCATTAGAATAGATTTTGGCATGGTTCTTTTTGTTCGTCTTTGATATATTTAATATTAAAACTTCAGCTGACTTCAGTGTAGAAGATCTCTACTTTCTTGTTGGATAATGAAGATTTTAAGCGACTTCGCATGTTCTTCTTGCTATTGTCTTGTTTAAGAAAATGCATCTTGTACAACATAGAAAAGAATTAACCTTGGACTAAGTTCAGAGCCACGGGTTCTTCTCAGAGCAAGGCAAAAGTCCCACGTGTTTCATGCGTGGTCCTCGGAGGACGTCCAGACCCTCCAGGGAAGCCAGGAAAGCTGCAGGAGGCCAATGGTTCACACGTGGTAGTGCAGCTATGCAGGTACATTGAGGGTGAGAGTATACATATGTATATGTATAGAGAGATACATTTTTGTAAATCCTGTAGATTTTTTAATATAATCTGGAGATGCTTCTGTTCAGCCTGAAATACTGGAAACAACAACAAAAAAAAAGAGTTATATTTAATTATAGCTGTAGTAGCTACCAGAATATTAATTTCTGTCATACAAAATAAGTCTTCTTTCAAACTCAAGACCTATGATTAACCTAAATCTATGTATCTCGAGAATGAGTTAAGTCTTGTTTTTATTTGGATTTAGCTTGGGTTATTTAATAGTGAAAACGCTTCCTCTGTAATTCAAGGTAAGCTATCCTGGTTATGTGGCCATGGTGTGAGATAGTAAAGATGGGTTTGGGGAATTGGGTTACTGTTGGCAGCAGTTTAAAGTCAGACCTCCGAGTAAACAAGTTCAGCTCTAAATATAGGGCTGATCTTGCCCTCCTTATTTGAAGCCTTGGAAGGGAGGTAATAGCCGGTCCCCTGAGCTGTCCCACCATGATGTTTCTGGGTGTCTTCTCCTGTTGGGTGCCCTTCCCATCACCATCCTCACGTGCCTGGGATCAAGTCTGCTTTGGGGACTTTGTATCCGTGAGATTTGTGAGAAGAGATTGAGAAGATCAGTCAAAAATAAATTCAGCAAAAATGCTTATATATGGAAAAGATAAACTAGGATTTCTGCCAATGAATTGCCAAAAAGGGCTGTGTGTTTCTCAAGGTTCTTGAGCGCTTTCATATAAGCACTTGCATCAAACTCGGAGTGAAAGCTACTGAAGTAACCCCAAGAAAGAGAACGGTGGTGATGAAGTCTTGGGTTGGGGCTTCACTGGGTGCACCCCAGATGAAGGAATCATAGCCCATCTTTGCCCAAGGTGCACAAGGAATTTAATCCCCTGCGGGAACATTTTAGCTCCACAGAGGGGTCACAGTGGATAACAGCCCATGAAATGCAGACAGTTGGGGTGAGTAGATGACGCATCAGGTTTGAAGGAATGAAGGTAGGAAGTGGCAGTTTCTGAATCTGGAGGGGGTTACAGACCAGTGCTCAGATACTCACGGCCTCACTCCAAGGTCACTGAAAGAGTCTTTGTTTCAAGAATTGCTTCTTCTCCACTCCCTGCACTGGTGGAGGTGCTGCCCTTAGCAGGCTGATCTACCTTAGTGCTCCAGGTGTGTGTCCAGGCTGGAGAGCAAGCCAGGCTGCAACGCGTGCAGCAGCATCTGCTAAGAGCATCATCGCCGCTGCTTGTAGCAGGTGTCTCACCCCAAGAGGTTTAAGAAAGTCTACTCTAAAACTGAGATAACCTGGAAAGGGAGGATCCAGACTTGGCTTCTCTTCCCCAGTAAAAGAGGATTTAAACCATAATGACGTAAAAGTATTTCAACAAGCAAGATTCTACCAAGCATGTGGAGCACTGCTCAACGTTCAGGAGGTACCAAATTGTGAAAGCTGTGCTGATTACATGAAATTTCTTCACTGATTGCTTTTTAGCAGAAATATTAGGCTGTTCAAGAGACTTTCTGGAGGATTTGTCCCACTGGGCAGAGCTCCTTATGTGACCTGATATATGCCATGCACATGATGTACACTGCTTTATAATGCAGGGAAGTATTTTCTATGCAGAACCTGTAATGTACTCTGGGCCTATATGGTGTATGTGCCTTGTCTGTGATAGACTGCATCTCTGTTTAGCTATCAACTGCTCTGATTAGTTTATTCTCCATTGCACTGTGCGTGGGAGGACATCCTGTGTGTCAGTGGCAAGAAGGTCTCTTACTCAAGAGTATTCAGTATGAAAGTTAAATATTTTTGCAGTTACTCCAGAGCTTTTCCATGAAAATGATTGCAAAAGCTTTGTTGTAAATGAGCTGACCAGCTCTGAAGCGCTGCTGCTCTGTTGTGCCCAAGCACGTGGGTTTAAGAACTGGAATTAACTTCTGGGCCAGTCTAGGGGGTCGTAGCTTGCAGAGCATTTCACAGTACGCACTAATTTCGTATCACTGTTTTTTTCCCCCTGAAGTGACATGTCACATTTCTATGAGTCAGTTAAATTTTGTGGATATTCCCAATTTTTAAGGGGAAACTAAACCAGGTCCTGTACGTTCACGTTTTCATGGTATGTTGAGAGATGTAGAAATGCTCCTGAACCCTACCAACCACCACAACAAAATGCAGTTACTGGTGTCCGTAAGGGGTGAGGTTTGGCACAGTCCCCTTGCAGTCCTGACCAGACCCGTGCACGGCCACCCGCCAACAGCTCCCGCTGTCCTTTGAAACTTATTTCCCAAAAACCTGCCGCGTTGCCTATTCAGGCATCTCCCATTGCCTCTTGGCGCACAGATGTTCGATTGCATTGGCTTTCCTAAAGGAAAATACCTCTCTCTCTCTCTGTTTTTTCTCCCTTTACCCTTGTCTTGCAGTTATACCTGCCGCCACTTGCGGAGATATGTCTATGTCTTGGACAAACTGTATTTCCCCCCCTCGCACTGCTCGACGCTGCAGCATTGCTTCTCGAGCCTCAGTGACAGTGGAGAGGAGCTCTTGTCTTTAACTTGCTCTCACATTCTCAGGTCCTATGCCTCCAGGTTATTAACCTCTGCTCTCCCTCTATTGCATGCTGCATGTCCCGGGATGCTCTTTGCATGTTGGAGCGCACAGGCGAAGCCACCAAAGGGGACGCTTTGCATCTGGGAGGTGTCCGTGTTGGGGGGCCTAAAAATGCAGCAGAAATGGGGATTTGGGTTTTTTTTTTTTTTCTTTTTTTTCAATTCTACATACTTTGATTGAGCACAACCTATGGAATTAGTGGGTGGCCTTTGGAAGTTTTCCCTGCTTTCCGTGTTGGGATCAAAACATATTAACCTTTTCCCCAGGCTGTCGCTTAAGAAGTGCACAGTGCAGACACTAATGCAATTTGCTTGCAGTTGGTGCAGGGACATCAGCTGTCTTCTGATGCTTCCCTGACACCCAGTGTCTCCGTAGCACTATATATATATGTTGCTTTTCAAGAATGGAAGCAATAGAACTTTTTTCCTCAAATTCAGTAAATTGGCACGGTACTATGATACTTAAATTTGAGAACTGCCTTTTTTTTCTTTGACCATATACTTTCTCAGTGCTGATTATTTAGAACAGCAGTAAGAATCCATCAGCGCAGAATGACCCTAAAAAGTCACTGTTCCTGCTGCAGAATTATAGATGCTGCTCAGAAATCATAAAATAGCAGGCATTTAAAAATGAATTTGACTTACATTACCCAGATGTTTTCTGCAAGACTTTCACATAAAATTTAAGTAAAACACAACTTTTACTATTTCACTGTTGATGCTGTGGATAATTTAATGTACTAACCAAGATGCTAGAAGTTTTAGGGAAGCGAGGAAAAAATTGCATGACAAAATTGACCAGAAGATGGAAAGCATCCAGAGTGGAAATGGAGCTTCCCAGTGAAGCCAGCGTACAATGGGAACGGACCACACAGTGCACATAAGTAAAACCAGCTTGATTGTCGGGGGAAGGAAATACGGCCTGTGAGCCCCACCAGCTCCTGCTGTACAAAGGAAATTTTATAGTAGTGCGGAATGAGGGGGAGTTGCACTCCCGGGAGGTGAAAATGTGGCTGTCCCCAAGGCATCTTCCGGGTTGATTTGGAGCAGGGGTCAGCGTTAAAGCAAGGAAAACGCTAAAATTTCAGAAGTCTTGAGTAATGTGGATAATAAGAGTGAAGAATAATAATAATATTGAAGGCAGTGAACATAAAACTTGCACTCAAGAAGGAATGTTACTCATGTAGGAGTGATATACGGGAGGCGTACAGGGAGTGGCTAAGTTATTCCAGCTTGTTGACACACAGTTTTGGTCACTCTGTGATGGAAGTGCTACGACATTACTTAGCAAGACCGTCCCTAGGAGATGGGATAGTCCGTCTTTTGGAAAGCTGCGTGGTGCAGCCGCTGGCATGGGTGGTTCGGACCACGTCTCACAGAGGTGGCAGCAAGGAACCGAAGGAGAAGGCAGCTCCCAGTCACAGAGGGGGCATTTCCAGCCTCTTGCTTCCAACCCTTGCGACGCCCCATGCGACAAGGGTGGTTTTTTAGCATCCCCACTGCTCACCCTGGATGACTTTGCTGGATTTGATGTGGTCCAGGTGGTGGAAGGCGCTGAGCGTACCTGCAGTATGGTTTTACCCCGGGATATAAAAACACATAGGGAATAGAAATTACCATTAAATTGGCCCTCAGCACAGTCGGGTTTTTCTTGCAGACAGTAAGTGATGGCTGAATTGGGTGACTGCATCTTTTTAAATTACCTTTTGTGAGGAGGTGGGAGAAGCTCCAGATTCATACGTTGTACAATTTGTGTAGCATCTTCCTCACAAAATTAATGTTATTTAAATACAAATCCTAGGCAGCAACTTAGAATTGTAAACAATTTACAGCTAAGAAAAAATGAAGGGGGTGAGAAAAATAGCATTGCTTAGTACACAGATTTATTTTCATAAATGAAGCCATAATTTGTTGCTACTATTCTTGAGTTGTGCATCACTTGAGATATATGAAAATATTTCAGCCCAGGAGATTTTAATCTCTCTAGTTTACTTTAAAAGCTGTGCTTTTATGAGATAAAAGAAGGTTATTATTACATGCAGGGTGCTTTAAATGAAAATCGCTCTGCAGGAAAATACGCAGGGAGCAGTTTTTATTAGCAGGTTTTGGTATGTTCTGGAATTGTAGGGCTTGGGAAGTGATTTGGGAAGCCTTCCAGTGTGTTCAGGCTCACCTAAGTCTAGGTAGTTCAGTGTAGTGGCATACATGGAGCTGGCAAAAAAAAAAAAAAAAAAAAAAAATCTTTTTTTCTTGTAAACAGATGAATCTCCACCCTGAGTTAACTGCACATGAACAGCGAGGTTTTAATGCCTGATCGCATCCCATTTCTGTCCTAAATCTCTTTGGGATTCAGTCAATCCTGGGAAATGCTTTTTGATACTGAACCTGGCTCTGCTCACCTGCAAGCCAAGGGTGGCTGCCAAGCCCCCGTCTCTTTTGGGGTGTTTAGCAAGTTAAGGGCAGTTTTATTTTCGTAGCCAGCTTGACACTGGGCATGTGGAAGCAGAAACACGGTTTCACTGCACTGGTAAGGCGAGTAAACGTGGTGGGGAGCAATAGAGCAAACAGACCAATTGCCTGGGTTCAGTTGAGTTCTGCTTTTTGCCCCAAAAACGGAGGCCAAGGAACATGTCAGCTCTGCCTGGATGCCCCATTCTGCATGTCCTTAATAATGCCCCGTGTCAGGATATGGATTGTGGATTGAGCGGGCGGGAAAGGCGGCCGAGCGCAGTCACAGAGATGGAGATGGAAGATTTGTGCATCTGACCTGTGCTTTTAGGCATCGGTCTCCAAAGGGAAGCTGGGGGCAAATACAGAGCAGGAATATTTATCATTGACCATTTAAGTGAATTTTGGGTGGATTTGTGAATGGAATAGTGCATCAATTACTCAGAATTGCCTCAAATGGATTTGTGTGGTGTGAGCATTCCTTTGCATTCAGTTTTTAAGCAGTTAATGCAGAAGTCTCACCATAAGCTAGTGCAAATAAACGAGATTTTAAGGAGATTTTAACAACTCATCGGCCTTACCTGGGTAATAGCTTAGCCCAGAAAATATGGGACTGAGATCTTGAAGATGAATCTGTGGCCAAACCAGTGTAGAAATGAAGCTCTAGGCTCAACAGATAGAGGAACTACTTAAGTCTTCGCTTTGTTGCAAGATCATTCAAGGAATATCTGGTAAAGAAGCAAAATAATTTGTGATGTAGTAGCTGGATCTTCCCTAAAAGGTTTTAAAGTCTTGATATTCCTACCCATGGTTTGCTGCTCTTTCCCTTTTTGTAAGTAGTTGCACTAACATTAGAAGTGGAATAATGAAAATAGCAGAGTTTGTGCCTCTTACGATAGAGAAATAGCTTCATATATCACTGGAAAAGAACACTTATTTTTGGCATGGTACTTAACAGTTAAAAACTTTTTTTTTTACTTTCTTTTTGTCGTGCCAAAATTGATAGAAGTCTTGGTAGATTTAAGTACCTCCCTAAAATAAATGAACTTGATACTCCTTTTTGGCAAATACTGGAAAAAGTGGGGTGCTTATTTTTTATTTTTTATTTTTTTTAATTTTTTAATTTTTTAATTTTTTAATTTTTATTTTTTTATTTTTAATTTTTAATTTTTTTTATTTTTTATTTCTTTACATTTTTATTTATTTATTTTTCATTTTTTTGCTGGCTGCCAGACATTTCAGTAAGGGTCTGTACCTTGTCCCTGAAAGTGGCATTGATGAAAGGGGCAGGTCCCACAGAGCCCTTCCCTTCCCGCTCTCTGCTCCGCATCGTGCCAAGCCAGAAGGCAGAGGAGACCGGAACTGCTGCCAGTTCAGGAATGTCACTAGCGCGGCGCTACCGCAGTGTATAATTAAGGGCTGGGAAATCTGGAAAATTTGGAAGTTTTCCTTTCTGTCAGAGCGTATGTTGTTACTCCTCCAGCTTCTCACATAGATGTTGGAGATCCTGCCTTCTTGTGACAATTAGCAAAGTCTTTCTGCTCGGCAAGCTCCAATTCAACGTTTAATTTGTTTTGAAAGTCGCTTTTGTGTGTGGTACAATGCAGGAGGTGGCTTGAATCATAGGGTGCCTATCCTGTGATAGGAGGACTGTGGGATATGCAGGAGCAGCTTTGTCTGGAGCAGAGAGGAGCCAAGTCCCATATGTCATTTCCACCTCCAACCTAAGCCTTGTCTAAGGGGTTGCCACGGCTCTTAATGCTGTCACCTGCATGCAGAGTTTGGCTTTCAGCTGCTCAGATTGCTGGTGTTTTGCTTAAAAACTCCCGAAGATCCAAAATGCTGTGGTAGACACAAATGCATCCCTGAAATTCAGATCCTTTCATTTTTTTTTCCTTTAGTTTCAAAAAAAAAATCCCAAACAATTCCCAATTTTTGTCAGAGGCCTGCTAAATTCTTACAGCTTAATGTTTTATTGCTTTTTGTTTGTAATTTTTCATCAGCTGTTCGTAATTTTGTGGAAGGGTTTTTCTTAATTAAAGGAGGATCGTTTTACACTCAATGTTGAGAGACTTGGCAGAGGGGAATTGTTTATGAGTAATTCTATTACAAATTATTTGTCTTCATGCTGCATAGCATATTGATCAAGAAACCAGTGAGATATAAAATCAATGCTGTGGGTATTCAGTGGGTGAAAAATATCTTTCTGGTAGGTCTCAAAATACAGTTTAACTGGATGATCATCAAGGAAGGGGGATATTGTCCAGTGGCAACCCTTAGGAGTTGCTTCTTAGCCCCTACCTATTTAAAACATATGTTGAGGATAACGTGGGGAGGAAGCAGTGAGGAATGAACAGGAAGGATTGCTGATATCAAAAAGCAGCAATCTGAGCACGATGCAGGTCGGGAAGGTGTGTTTCCAGACAGCCATGCCTTTGGGATAGGTGGCATTTACTCTGACAAGTCCTGGGCATTGCTAGGAATTTGTTCTGAAATGTTGCAGGAAGCTGAAGGTAAAGGCAGGGTCTAGTGAGAGGTGCTTCAGTGTGCAAAAGTGCCTTGCAACAGCTGAAAATTGAAGCAAAACCAATGCAGACTAGTTCCTTCTTTTGACATAGTGGGTGATTAATCGTTGGAATAGTTTAACAACGTTCTGCATTTCCTAAGACTGGAATTTTTAGATCGAGATTGCATATTTTCCTAAAAGATACGGCCAAGTTCGGCCACAGCTATTGCACTTACGGGAGGCAGGAGTTGAGGGAATTCCTATGGCTTGTGTCAAACGGGCTGGTCAAAGGGGCTCCTTCTGGCTTAGCAAGCAGCGTTGCAGGCACATGGCCACAGAGCAGCTTGTTGGTTTGTTTGCCCTGCAGCTTTCTTTAAAAGACATTTGGGGTTAGAGTTTTTCCTGTTAAGCCAAATATTATCTTCCCAGGCACTATCCCCCAGGTGATCTGACCCAAATAGAGCAAAACAGCACAGGCTGTCCAAACATCACATTCTCATGCAGAAAAAAAAAGTAATTGAAAGGGAAGAAATTGCAAGAGCTACCTTTTTTTTCCCCTATATATAATAGCCTACTCTGTTTAAAAAAAAAAAAAAAGGGAAAAAAAAAGAAAATAAATTATCACAGACATGATCTAGACACATTCTGCCACATTAGCATGTGAAACTACAACACATCTTGATCAGACAAAATTGTTTTTAATTGAATGCTTATGAGCCTGCATTCCCAGGAGGCAGAATTGGAACAAAACGACTTTCACACATTTCCATCATAGCAGTTTGCTCGGAGACCGGGGGGTTGCGTTCATACGTAGTGCGTAATGTCTGGCAGCTAATCAGGATTTGCAGGGGAAGGGGGGTATTATTCTTCTGTAAATATGTAAATAAGCTATTGTTTTGGGAAGAAAAAGAGGAATGTTCTAGAGCTTGCCTAAAGAGTTTGGGAGAATGCTAATAAAATTCATGTGGGACCAAATGCAGTTAAATAGGTTTGGGAAATCAGAAAGGATTTATGGTCGTATGAGCTGCTCCTCTGTTGAGACACCAAAAACCTTACTTAAATATTGCATTTAGTAGTTCAGATCTGATATGTCGTTGTAGTATTGACAATGAACATATTGACGATATGACAAGGATTCCCTGTGTTGCTCACCTAGATGATGTTCTTGTCGGTTTTAGCTTTTCCAGGCAAGGTGATATGAAGTTTGGCTAGTGAAGGCCACTTAGGAAACTGTGTAGTTATTGCCTAAATATAGAAAGAAGTTCACTTAGAAAATAGCAAACATATGCTGCTGATTCAGAACATCTTACAATTTGTTAAATTAAAGGACAGATTCTCACTGAAGCTGCATGATGACTTATACAGAAGTCCTCCGTATCATGGCAGCTTGTAAATGGACAGGCTATAGCTGTGATTCCAGGTCTTATCTGGGATCTCTGGTGGAACCAGTGGAAACGGTTGGCTACTGCTAGAATGTATGTTATTAATTGTGATTAAGATGTTCCAAACAGAGTGCCTGAAGTTACATATCAAAATGTATACCTATATTTCCATTTAAATAGTATGGAATATTTACATCTTCCAGAGATACGGTCAACGATGAATAGTGCACCTTAAAAACCCATCAGCCCTATCTTAACATGATAGGGACTTCCATTTGGAATGTGATTCAGTTGATGGGTCTTTTTTGTGGGGTGTGATGTGTGGAGGTCGCTGTTGGGGGCTGATTTCTGCAAGCACATCTGGTGGTTCTGCAGGTGCTGAACCTGGTTTGGGGATGTCTAATGGCATGTTGGTTTGATAGTACCTGCCTGTATCCAGAAGATAGACCTTGTACAGTAAAACCCGACGTTTTAATGCAGATGGTGTGATAGGTCCTACACTGGAGCAACAGAATGGATCTGCTTAGTTGAAAATACTTGAGGGTTTTCCTTTTCCTAATTATTCCTAGCTCTGGAGTCTGGCAATGCCCCTTCTTCAATGCTTACTGTTTTATTGACGCTATAAGCGATTAGCAGTTTCACCCTTGTGGTGGCTCTTCCACGGAGGCTCTGGGTGATCCTTCAGCCATGCAGATTTCACGTGGTGTTTGTGACTGCCCCCCACAGGAGGGACCCCCAACTCTGGGCTGCCCGGAGCAGAGGAGCTGGTCAAGCGACCCATGAAACATCAGCATTTGGCTTAAAGATTGGGGACCTGGCATCCAGCTTCATTGAGCCTTACCTAAATTAGCCAGAACATGCCGGATCTGCAGAATCAGTAGGTCATTGAAGGAACCGTTTCCTCTGCTCGTTTTCTGTTCCTAGTTTCTAATTAGGACATCAGATTATGAGAACCTCAACTTTTTCTTACTTTTTGGTATCGCCATTTCTGACCACGGCCTGTTTGACTAAGAAATGCAGAGGTGGGGGAAAAATGGGAGAAAAATGGCAACTTTTTCATCCTAATCCTTTAAAGGATTGATTTAAGTTGTCTAAAGAGGCTGTGGGTCCCTACCCTACTGCAGGATGTAGTAGAGAGCTGTGAGCTATTCTTAAGTGTTTTTGTTCTTTCGTGTTTATAAGCTGAATTTGTGAGAAAACATTGCGAATGCTCCCACTGCATCAGCTGCGGATCAGAAAAAGCAGTGGGAGAGGAAAATAAGAACAACCACGACTGGTTTCCAACGATGACTAATCCTGCAGCCCCAGTATAACCTCCAGGACAGCGATTAGCATTTGGCTTTTCTAAATGCTGGAAACGTTTTCTGGGGCACCAGCCTAGCTGAAAACTAGCTTAATACTTGTGCGTAAATGAAAGAAGCTTTGAAAGTTTCAGTTGATGGTTCGTGTCTCGTGTACGTTGTTGTTTTAAATCCGTATCTGTGGGTATCTATGGGTGCCTGGCACCCAGCATCACCTCCCTTGCGTGCTCTGGCGTGGGGTTGGTGGCACGTGGCCCTGCCGAGCGCCCTGCCTGCAGTGGGAGCTTGCTGAGCCTGCTGAGGTAGCTCTCTGGCTTCAAGAGCAGTTTTATTTTGAATACTAGTCAATGTAGATGTGCAAGCGCTCCACGGTGGAGTTTGGGACTTGCAGAAGATATTCACCCATCATCTTGTTTGACTACATTCCTGTAATTAAGTGTATTGATTATAATCCGAATATGTACAGCTTGGCTGAATTTGAAACCATTATGACTATGGCCTTGATTTCTCTGAGAGCCCCTATACTACTGGTATAGGTGATTGCCTTCTGCACATTGATTTAGTACCTAGAATAGTTTTGGCCACAGATTAATCCAGATTACTCCTGCAGGTTCATGGAAACTGATTTTCACATGCCTTTTGTTGTCCCCTAGATGAGTTTAACTCCAGATGTACATTGGTACATGTATATTCTATGTGGCAGTCTGTATATCCCGTTTTAACATTGGTTATGTTTGCCCCCCCGATCCAACTCTCTCCATTTCTTTACCAGGAAAGAGGAGCAATGATATCCCAAAGGATCCAGCAAAGTTGCACTTTCTTTTTGTGCTGCATAAAGTCAAACTGATGAGCTTGCTTTATCACCAGGCTAATTTTATTCCTGGAAGTGTTCTCTTGGCCTTGGGAAAGACACAGCATGACCTGGACCATCATAGGATTTGCCTGTTAAAAGAACATTTTTGGGGTGCATTTTTCAGGAATTTCTCATTTCACAGAATCACAGAATGCCGAAGGTTGGAAGGGACCTCAGAGGTCATCGAGTCCAACCCCCCTGCTCACGCAGGGTGAGCATTTGATAGAGGCAGGGAGAATTGCACAAGGCAGTAAGGCGTATAAAACTGAGTGGGAGGTAAAGCACAACCTCTTTTCTCTGTGGGAATGAGGTTAATTTCCAAATAAATTGAAGACAATGTAAATTTAATTACTGTGTGACTTGAGGGATTGGGACTTTAGAAAAATATATCATGTTGGTTTTGAAGATGGAAAAATATTGCACAACTGTGAGTATGCTAGCATGAATCACTAAATCAAATCTGTATCACTTTTCCCAGCAAACGTGAGGCTGCTGAGTGTTTGTCTGAAGTCAATAAAATAATCGTTCTAAAGCATGACAAGGGTGGTAGTGAGCAAGGTAATTTAGGATGACTGTGTTTGTGGGAAATAGTAACTTTTTCTCCTGAAAAAGTAATGAGTAATAACATCAAAACATTCCCTAAAATAAAAGCTGCTTTCCGTTGCATAACAGCGGCTCATGGAGCGTTTCTGACCCTGAGTAGTATCTGCTGCTTAGCTGAGGAACAAAGTGGAAAAACCTCGAGCGCAGGCTGCGTGTGAGGATGTTGCCTGAGCTCTGCCAAGGGCGGGTTGTGGGACTTGGGTAAGACGCATTTCGCAGAATAGGGAATGATCCCAGGCTTGTCATCTTGGTAGGACAACGCCATGGCTGTGCAAACTCAGTGTCCCAAACATCGCTCCTCCTTCGAAGCTCCCAGATGATCTGCTCCATAACTACTGTTCTTCAATGGTGATGAGTATTTTAGTGCTTTTCAGCCTTTAATATGTTTCTGAAAATATCTGGGAGATGCTGAAGACCACGTTAGGTTCCTGGTAGGTGTGTGTCACTTGGAGGAGAGTGCTGGTGGGCTGAGGTTGGAAGGAACCTCTGGAGAACATCTGGAGATCTACTCAGGTAGGGTCACTTAGAGCACATGCCATCACACAGGGGGATTTTATTTGCTTTAAACCATAGAAGACGGGCAGAAAAAAAGAAGCCCTGAGCTCTCCACATTTTTTCACAGCTTTCAGCTGACATGAATGTGAGGAAGAGACAACATTGCTATCCCTAATGAAGATACACAGAAAAAGCAGCAGCTAAAAGAAAGCTAAAAGAAAAAGTAATAAGACTAAAGTCTTATTACTATAAAGACTAAAAGTAATAAAACAAATAATAAGAATTAAGAGGCTGCCATTGCCTGCTTCTTCTGGGCTTGGCACAGCACTTCTGCTTGCTTGAGCAAGGGCAGGCTGGGGTTTCTTAAATCCAGATTAGCCACCCTACAGCTTCTGAACCTCAGCTGTCCCCCTGTCGAATGGGACTCACAAAATGCTCCAGTATCTGTTGTTTCTGCTATTGTGTCTGCTGAAAATGGGTTCTGCCCAATTGGGTATTAACACCCCTTATAAAAAAGCTTCAGGGCTGCGTTCCTGTTTCATTCACAGTCACTTCCATCACGATCACACACATCCCAGAAAAGGGTATTTTTTGTTTCTGGCTGATAGCATCGTTTATGTCCTCAAGTACCTGAACTTTCTGTAAACAGCCCAGCAAGGCCCCACAGGGCATTTCGGGGCCTAGGGCTCCTGGCCTTGGCTTGGGCCCACCGGCTGCTATCGCATTTTCCTTCATGAATTCATATGCTTAGTAAATATTTCCTTTCAATGACATGCATATTTTTCAGACTGAAAAAAACTATTCTTTATTTCCTATCCATTTTAACGTGAATTTTCCTTTGGAAGAGGTTATTTTACGCCTGGCTCCATTTTAAAGGTTTTTATCTGGGTACATAAATCTACAGCAATTCAGCAGAGGGGATTGATGTTGACATTGCAGTGAAGGAGATGGACAGTTTTTACTGGTGATATTTATTTTTCAAGTACATTGTTATTGTGCTTTTACAGGAAATGTTTAGTAATAGAGATTAAACTTAATCTTGGTCTCAATATTGGAAAGTATTTAATATATCACACTAAATATTTAGTGTTATCCTATGTTTTTCTTGCATTTTTCCTCTTTGAGTAGCCCAGCAGAGGTACTGCCATTCTCTTCAGAAAAATTTTAAGCATTTCAGCCTATTTCTACGTGTTAGAAATCAGAATAAGTAGAGAAAATATTAATTAGAATGCTTTTAGATTGGAAGGAATGTCCTTCCTCTTAGGAAGTGAGAGCTGGAAATAATGAAATGTCATTGTTTGGGTTTTTCTGGTTGTTTCAGTAATGTCCCCAGCAGAAGCTCTTGATAACCCCAATTAGGTGGTTTAAGACGTGTGTATCATTTAAGTCTCAGCTGGGGGTATAAGAGGACTATTGGCCACGTAGCACAACAATTTTCATTATAAACACAGCAATGACCCAATTGCATACAGATAAACATATATATACACACACACACACAATGTGCTTTTAAACCAGCTGGTGTTAAGCAGGAGCTGCTCGCAGGGTAAGGACTTGGTCCTTGGCAGGGAGGCCTCTCTAATTTTCATTTTGATGGCCGCTTGCTCAGAGTCTGGCTTTGTTTTCCCGGGTGGGAGCTGGGCTCGGGCAGCTTTCTCCAGCAATTTCCTCTGCTTCTCACCCACAGAGTTTTGCCCTAATTCAGGCAAACGCCTTCTCTCAGCAGCAAGGAAGCATTGCCTCTGCTGAATTAACTGCGAGTGGATGAGCTGGAAATACTGTGGACACATTGCCCATTCAGTTTTCGTATAAAATATTAACGGGGCAAACACAGGGAATATTAAAAGGAATTGCCTTCATGCCTGGAGACTCCTAAGGCAGATTCGTGGCTGTTTAGCTCAGAATGAACCCTATAATTACCCTGACCCTTCCTGAGTTTTAAAAACACACTTTCTGTTTATACTGGCCTGCATACTTTTTTCCCCATAGCTTTAAGCCTTCCTGAATTTAGTTTGCAAAAATACAGGAAAATACAGCAGATAAATAGTACTTGGCTAAATGCTTTGTCCGAATCTGCAGCTTCCATGGGGTTTGCCCTGGGGATTCTCCTCTGCAACAGTTTTCCCTCTGGTTATTGAGTTTGTACTTTGATGTGACTTGAAGCTATGAAGGTGCTTTTGTGTAGTATTCCCCATCCTTCCCTGATTCTGCCTTCCAAGGAGAGTTGCAAGAGTATTATTTGGCATACCAGACGAAAGAGGAATGAAATTATCCGTAGCAGTATGCAGGGGAAAGATTTTACTGCTTTTTTTTTGTGTTCCTTTTACTTTGCTAGTGATAGGAGCATCAGTTTTCCAGCACACATTGGAAGCCGTCCAGGAACTACACAACAGTTTATGCCTTCAGTTGAAGAATACATTTCCCACTCACTGCAAATTAAACTCTAGACTTACTTTTGTAAATATTTACTTTTGCCTCACCAGCTCGGATTCCGTACTTCCATAGTTTTTCCTGGTGTGTTTGTCTTCTTGATTCCATTTTTGTAGGAGATCCTGTTTGTGAACACAAAACCTGCATTGATTTTTCAAAGTCGCTTCTGAATTTGCTTATGTACTTTATACCACAGGCGTAAGGTGAACATGTAATTTCCTAATTATTTAATATCAGGTTTTTGGGTGGGCGGCACGAGGGGGAATGAACTGTACGATGTCTTTCTCTGGGCAACCTGTTCAGTGTTCAACCCACCTGCCCAGTAAATAAGTGTTTTCTTCTTGTTTCAGTGTATTATGACCAAGGTTAGAAGTGTAGAGTTGGGGGGAAAAAAAAAAAGATTTTAATGCCTATTCTTCGTCAGGAAGATGGGATAGAAATTGTTGGTTTACTTACGATCATGCTAAAGTCCCCTGTGATGCTTTGGGGTTTGTCTATGAACAGGTTGTGTGTCTCGGTTATTGGCTCTTTCCAAGGTGACCTAGAAAGGAGAGAGACCAAGAAGAACCTAGAAATATCAGACCCTTCAGCACCGGGGTGAAGCCCTTTTCATTCCCTGGTCCTTTAAGTATGATTTGAGGCATAAGTCCATCACCAATGCTTGGAGAAACCATTGATTTGCATGTGTTACCTCTTTGAAGTTAGCACACCCCAGGTTTGCTGACTTCACGTTGCCTCCACGAACCAGATGGACCTAATGGTAAATGTAGCAGAAAAGCAAAGTACAATCTTATTTTCTGCTTAGAGAGTTGGTATCTTAGTGGGTTCACCCCTCTTGCCTGGGAGCCTGAATGGCTCTTCTAGTGGAGCTGATGGTGGAGTTGGGTTGAAGGTGGTGCAGTTGGGTTGAAGCAAAAAGCAGTGATGCATCCCTCTTTTTTTTTTTTTTTTTTTGAGTTTTTTGCTCTTTAGTTTTACTTCCTATGTTGCATATGAAGCAGTCCTATGCATTTATTCTGATCTGACCACTTGTGTTGTTACCAACTTTGAGCAATTCGAAGATACCCCTTATGGAAATGGCTATGCTGGGCTGTGAGTCGAGCTCTCTTTCCATAATGTACAGTTTTATTTGCTGTTGTAACTTAAGCAATAGATTAAATGACATCTAGAAGAAGTGCTGTTAAAATGTAGAGGAATTGAGGTGTGGTTTAAACTACAAGACGTCACATTTTGAAGCTAAGGTATTTTCAGATGCTCTCTGTGTGAATGGGTTGTCAATACAATCGCAGTATTCATGGATGAGTTGTAAAAGCCTATTGTTTAAGGAACGTTTGTATAACGTGGGGTTTCAGTGCTTATGGCGTACATTTAATTCTGTAAGATTCAGAACAATAATACATTTGGCGTGCGTATGAGTGTGGAGAGTAGGAGGAGCCTTCAGTTCTCCAATAGTCTTGTATTCAGAGCATGTTTAATATTTTCAACACTTAGATAACAAAGTGTTTCTCCTCGAGAAGCTTGCTAGTGAGTTGGAATGGGCAGAGACACAATCGTTACTCCATTTCTTTCTGTTGTATAACTCCATCATAGAATGCCATATAATTCCAGCCATTTCATTTACCTTCCATGCTGTCAAAGTGTCCCTTTCTTTCAGTTTTCCATCTCCTTCTTTGCATCTTAGCGTTAGCCTAAGCCTAACCAGAGCTGAGAGGGTACTGGGCTTTGCTTCTTCCCTCCCAGGTCTCTCTCCCTCAGCAGCTTCTCTCCTTTCTTCAATGACTGTTAATGCCAGTGTCCCACTCAAGGTTATTGTGGTATTTTTTTTTTCTGGCAGTGCTTTATGTATCTAGGCAATCTCCGAATTCTTTGGTGGTTCCTGTCCCTGTTCTTCCCCCGCTTTCCCAGCCTAGTGATGGACTCCTTTGATTTTTTCATATTAGAAGGTTAGGTCTATACCATTGGTGTCCTCCTTTAAATGCATCTCAGGATACCTATCACATTATTATGCTCAGCTTTGCCTAAGACCAACTGGCATGGGATTATCTTGGGTCATCCAATTTACCTAAAACAAGGTACCAGAGAGTCTTTCCTTCTCATTGTGTCTTTAAATCTGACTGCAATATTTTCCTTTTTTTTTTTTAATCTTTTTTTTTCCATTTTTCTTGTCAGTTTTTGCCAGCTTCTCATTTTCTAAATTAGGGATTTACTTTTACCTTTGGGATGCTTCACAAGCTGTTTCAGTCTCTCCTGTGAACTAGCCTTTTGGCAGAATAACGTAGCTTTTTTTCTTTGCCAGCTGTGATTTTTGGTGGATCAAGAAGATAGTTGTTACATGACTTCCCATTATTGGCCTTTTTCACTCATCGTGCCCCACCAGGCTCTGTGGAATTGGCTTTTTGAGAGTATTAAGTTTGTATATTCCTGGTTTGGTTTTTATTTTGTGTGTGCATACCATGTAATCAGATCACTTGCACTTAAACAACCATTACTGTGTAGTCTGTAATCATTTCTTAATTGATCAAGGTCCAGTCTTGTGTTAAATTAAAAAAAAAAAATTGTATTGAGGGACTTAAGAAAGCAGTGCTTTCGTAATTCCTGAAAATCAGAAATGGAGACCTTGAGTTTATCATTCAGACTTGAGTCTTCCTTGTTGGTTCAGTGCATCCGTAGCCTGATTTGATGCTCTGTAATAGATCCCAGCTGGTATTTCATCGAGCTTTTAGTCCAGCCTATTATTTTGCTTGTCAAACATTGATCCATAAGCAGTTCTATGGCGGAGCTGGGCTGATGTACTAATACAGCTTAATTGTTCAGAACATAATTTGTTATTTTTGTCATAGAAAGTTAGAGTGGGTAAGACCAAAGGGTCATGTAGCTCCATAGCCTGTCCATATCAAAAACATAGAAATGGGGAAAATATAGTGGCAGAAACCCCCCTGTTATTGTTAAACTGTGTGGGTTGTCCTCCATGACCATACAGAGTATTTAATTTTCAATTAGACCTTTTCAGTCCAGCTTCAGGGGGCAAAAGTATAAGTAAGTGTGACTTATATTGCATTCCCTCTATATATACACATATCTGATCTTACCCAGGGGTGTGGATGTGTAGGTATTCACGCATGTATATGTGAGTGTGTGCATATATAAAAATATGCATGTGTGTGTGTATATCGATATAAAGAGATGTATATCTCCCTGGCAAACAGTGCAGACGTGGCAGCTTCAAAATCAAGCTCGTGCTCTAGCCAGCAGTGTTTGCTGCTGCTGAAAGTCCTGTAGGAGCTAAACTTCATGAAATGCCTTTGGAGGATTGTAATTAAATCTACTCCGATACTCTGCAAGAGAAATGGGTATTTCACAAGGTGGTTTTCAGAGCTGGAGATAGAGGGTGGAAAAGTTTAAACCGTTTCCTTTGGGATATTTTCTCTTGCTTTCTGGCTGTAGTTCTGTGGTCTGTTTTCATTCTTGGTGTGGAAAATTCTTGGCTGTGCGTTGGTGCCCTCGTCCTGCTGGGTCATTTCGACTGATGTTGGGGACTGCCCTCTGGAAAACGTAACTGATATGGCAAGGAGAGGTTTCTTTTAACCTGAATATTGGAGTTCTGGGCTCCGGTCCCACAAACAAGTGTTGTAGCACAGGTGCAAAGTCAATGAGCTGCGGCACGAAAGCAGAACTTTGCAAAGGAAAGCCCTGGTGCCAAAGACAACGGTTAGGAGGACTTACCCCCTCCTTGCCACTTTAGCAATGGAAATCAGGCACGAAGGACTTGGCTATGCCATGCTCAAGTGCTCCAGTTTAGTTATACTACACTGCTAAGTTGTGTTAAGGAAGCAAAAACTAAAGATATGAAGAAGAAAAGTCTTTCCCTCCCTTTCCTTTTTCCTCCTTTTCCCCACTTTCCTCCTTTTTTGCCAGAGAAAACAATTTGCTCTCTGATATTCCACTTCCATGCAGAAATACTAATATATATGCATTTTCCTCTTCACTTATGTTGTATAAATGCTTTTTTTTTTCCCCAAAAAACCTATCCCCAGTTCTTTTCTTTATACTTTAGTTTAGGACCAAAACACCGTGAGTGTAGGAGGAAGAAGATGTAATTCAGAGTCCTTTTTTCCCTTTTCTTCATGAAATAAACTGCACCTTTCGGAGCAGGCTGATGCCCTGGGTAAGCTGCAGCTCCTGCCCCGCAGCCCGGGGCCCTGGGTGGCTGCTGGCTGCTTATTCTGTCTCCGCAGCACTAGATGGTGCTGACGGCAGAATCTCCGAGCTGCGAGGCCTCAAAAATCCCAGCGCTTCCAAAAGTAGCGCTGCTATTTCAGGTGAATGACCAGTTTTCAAATCCACACTCCAATTCGAACAGAAATTTCGCTCTGTGAATACAATAGCTGATTATGGAGAGGAAAAGGATGGGAATCTATTAATATAGCGTATTTCTTTGTTGTCTCTTCCCCTTCTAACGGGGAATGTGCTCAGGGGGTTGATGAATAGCTGCGCGTTAGTGGGAGGTCGACATTTGTTCGCAGGAATTATGTCATGTCAGGGCAGCTCGTGGTTCTGTCTGGTAGTGTAAAGGAAAGCAGAAGATCCTGATGCTGGGACAAAGCAGGTTTCCTGGTCTTGCCCTTTTAAAAAAAGGGGTTCCTGACACTTGTGGGGCATGTTGTGTTATCCTGAAAGCCTCAATGTTTCTCAGCTCTTAAAACATCACATAGAAGAATCATTGTGGAGTTTTGCTGGACGCCCAGGCCACATCAGCCCAAGCACGGCGATCGCCTCCTCGCTGGCAGCATCCCCATGAGTCTTGGGCGCTCGCAGCCACGGGGCCATCCCTGTTTTGGCCGTATGGTCTTGAGCACGTGGCTCAGGCTGTCACATTCCAGTTCTCCAGCTGCACCTTGAGCATGGTGCAACGTGTTTCTGGGGGCTCTTGGGCGGGTTCATTGGATGCCTTCAGTGCAGCAAAGATTGTCCTCAGCGTAAGTTCTTTCTCTAAGAGAAACCCAACTGAAGAGGGACTGGAGAGTGGTAGGATCTCTTGACTTGACTCTTAAGAGCTAAGATTTGTTCTTGAGAAACATAACTGATTCGCTGTGACTTCCCGCAAGGCGCATCGGAAAAGCTCTTGCCTTTTCCTGAGACCCTTGACTAACAATAAGGGGACAAATCCCTGCTGCTCCGGGGAACTTACTCCTACGTGCCACGAAGGCCATGCTAGCAATGTTACGTTTTAAGGAAGTAAAAAATAAAGGCGACTTCCTCAAATTCTGAGCGTTTCTTTGGGCTGAAAAGCTTTCCAAGCACATTCCTCAGAGCACTGCATTTGGCCCAATTCCAAGAAATATAGGCGATCTACAATACAATACTGCCCCTTATTTTTTCAATTATTAAGCTGGCCTCAGTCTTTCCTAACTCAATCTGATGAACAAGGAGCCTGCTACTGCCCCTGTCCCAGCAGCAAGTATAACCCAATGGTAGAAGAGCAATACATTTAAGCATTAAGGATATAGTTGATGTTTGTTTAGCAAGAGAGCTGCCTTGCCCTCTAAGGACTGTTCCAGTTAGTCTAGGGAACTCTGGCTCCAGAAACATCCCACATTTGAAATGCAGGAAGCCTTGAATCGATAACCTATACCAAGGGTGGGGAAATATTTCTCACAAATATTATCATCATGGTTTCTGCACACAGGAAAAAGCATTTTTATAAGCAAGCATTCCAATTAAGGTAGAAAGCAACGGAGAGATTCAGCCAGCAAGGTAGTATCTGCTCGAAGTCTCGGAAGAATCAGGAGAAAGAACATCTAGAAGCCTCACAGATCCACGCTCTGGAATAGACCGTTTGGGGAGAAGCAGATTGCCCCCATTTTTCCTGGTGGAAAATACAGACTCTGTGCAGCTTGATTGTTTTCCAGAGATAACTAGCATCTTTCCCAGACTCACTTTAAGATTATTGCAAGAAGGGCCTGTCCTGGGTTGCATTTATGAAGCCCCACATATCAATTTCAGTGTTTAATCGAACAGTTTCAATGTTTCAATGTTTGATGCTATCTTGTGAAGTCTGTGGTTGCAGCCCATATAAATATATAAATGCTGTGTAACATCTGAGGATGTTGTTATTTGTATGAATGGCACAAAAGAATTACAGTGAGATTTTTTTTTTTGATGATGTGGGATTGCTAACTCCATCAAATTAGGTTTTTTTTTTTTTTTTTTTTTTTTTGAAAAAGACATGGTCTTTCCAAAATGCATGGAAAAAATATCTTTATTTCTCTCCATGTGTGTGGACCTCTGACTTCAGATTTGTAAAACTCACGTGATACTTCCCTGACTAGAGCTAAAATAAATTTGAGAAATACACATAATAATAAAATGCATAAACTCAACCCCTAAATAATTCTACCTCAGACTCGGATGCTTTCTATATTGAACAATTAGGCCACTGAAGTCACAAGTACTAATGATAAGGAAGGAAAATAAGTGTATTTGATGAGATGCTGAACTTAAAAATTGCATTTTAATGAATATGTATCGGTTATGAAATTAAAAGTATACCATTAATTCTGTTATAGTTTGAATTTGAAGAACTATGGAAGTACGTTGTTCTTCCTATCATTTACTGTATAGAGTATCTATAATTCTGCTGCTGTTTCTCAGATGCAACTATTGTGCATTGCGTTGCATTTCTGAAGAAACCTCTTTATTCAAATTTATGTATACAATGAAATATCTCTTCTGCCTGGATTGTCCTATCTGAGCATATTAACTGTGAATTTATTTGAATATTTTTTCTCTTTTTTTTTTTTTCAGTTTGTTTTCTTTATTATCCAAAAAACACAACAAAGTTTTGGAGCAAGCCACGCAGTCCCTAAGAGGTTCCCTCAGTTCAAATGACCCTCCACTTCCCGATTATGTGAGTATTGAGCCTAATGTTCTAGTAGGTGCTTCAGAATAGGAGGGGTACATCCCCAAAGCGGCCAAGATTTATCAAAATGTGACAACTAAGCAACCACCAGCAGCAAAATACAGGAACGTCTGTGAATGACATCATGTCTGAAACTTTGCTTTAAAAAAAAATTACACTTAGAAATGGCAAAACCGCAACTACTCATAGCTGAGAAACTTACTGTGCACTGTCTTCTTGCTGTTTCCAAAGCATTTGCATTTCAAGGTATTTATACCATGCAGTTAAAAACATTATTTTTAAGAGTATCACTTTGGTGTTTTCAGTATGGTGACAGGCCTAAATATGACTGAGAACAACTCCCAGTGAGCATTTGAGAGAGACATCCTGGGTCAAATTCAGGATGTTTGTGTATGCACAGGGCTCCTGCCAGTCTTCCAAGCCATTATCCACACGTAGTCCGTGATTTTGTAATTTAATTGCATGGTTGTTGGAAAATCTCTAGGTTCATTACGAGACAGAGACTTGTAAGGACTTAATATATTTGTACTACTTAAGTGTCTTTGGTTTATGCTCATTTGAACTTTCATATAATAATGTCTAAAAAGTTACCTTTTTTTTTTTATTGGTTACCCTATATTTTTGAGAATAGAAATGTAACACCTATTTTATTTTGAGAGTTAAAACATGTTCTAGGACACACCTGTCTGAGACTTTACATATTATATTACCCTAGCATTCAAGTTGGTTATAGAAGTTCCTAAAATAAATTTAAAAAAAAGGAATAATCTTATATAATAGTTTAATAACTTTGATTCACCTAACTGGGTTCCTTAACCTGCAGCTCTTAGTTACTGCTGTCAGCATGCAACGTAGAAACTAGAGGCCTTTTGCTCCTTGGAGACAGGCTGGTTTATAGAGCAAATGAATCACTTGCAGCTTTTTCCTCTGTATCCTTGCTACCTTATCTTGTCTTAAATCATAATAAATTCCTTAGCGCACCTGTAATTTTAGGGCCTCTCAGAAGCTGCTGTGTGACCTTTAATTTCTCTGCTGGTTCGGAATCCCAGATGTTCCAGAAAGACGCCCCTCACACGCATCTGTATTTAAAGAGTAGGAGTTGGTTTCCATGCCAAAATGATGTTGCTTTGGAGTAAGCAGGGACATTTGGGGACGTTATGCTTGTGTCAGGCACCTTCTTCTATGCCTCAAGAGTAAGGCCCAAGTTTTTAGCCCTCATTTCTATTCCTACTGCAGGGACTACAGTATGACGTGGCCTGTTGCTTGAGGGAGGATATTGGTTTCATGAAGAGAGACCCTTAGATTTGCTCCCCTAGGCAAACAAGTCATCATCTCAAAGCTCAAAGGAAAGAAGACTGCATGATGCACACATATATATTCATGTATTCCTCCATACATGCACTTAATAGGCACATCATGTATGCATATGTATTTGCACTTGCGTGCGCATATATGTTTGCATATATAGAGACAAGTATGTGAAAGTGTATGTTAGATGGTGCAAGAATGCCCTAAGAAGCTTAAGGTTTGTAAGTCCTAGGAAATGAGAAAACTGAAGTACAGAAACTTTTAATGACTAAAAAGGGATTTTCTCTATCTCTCTGTTCCATGGCTGTCTGCCAACATGGCACCAATAGATAAATAGAACAGAAATGATGCTGAGATTGCCTTCTCTCCTGCAGATTTATGTCCAGAGTTTTCAATCAGCCCAAGCATTAATATGTTTTAAACATGCATTCTCCTGATTTTTAATTCATTTTTATACATGACATTTCCTTATTGTGTTCTCTGATGGCAAAGTGAACTTGGATGGTACAAAGTGTGCATGGGAGTAAATCATACATACTATTTGCTTCGCCATATCGCTCGTGGTCCTTCGGTGAGTATCTCCTGATGACTGCCCTCAGGTCTCCAGTGATACCAACACAGCCGTGGGCTTCTTGCTGTGAACAGGAATAAGGAACTGGGCCAGCTTGGTTTTATATTGTGCTTGTCCGTGGAGATGTTTTCCATGTGCCTGTGAGGAAGAGCTTGTTTGGTGTGAGGGTGCCCAGCCCTGGCCCAGGCTGCCCAGGGAGGCTGCGGAGGCTCCTGCTCTGGAGATCTCCCAACCCGCCGGGATGTGACCGGGTGCCCCGAGCTCTGGGTGTCCCTGCTGGAGCAGGGGGTGGAATGGATGATCTCTAGAGGTCCCTTCCAACCTCAACCATCCTGGGATTCGGTTGTGTCAGGGCTTTGGGGGACTCTAAAAATGAAAAGGGTAACAGATGAGGGTGGTTTTGCTTATTAATGCTAGGAAAAGAGAGGACTGGTTCCTTGGACTAGTTCCCTGGTCCTAAGCCCCAGTTAGGTGTAGTTAACACAAAGCAGTGGAGCGTGGTGGCCTGGTGGGGACAGGGACATGACAGCAGTGCAGGATGATACAGCCCAAGGCAGCCAGAAGGGTGGCAGGGGGAACCCCATGTGCTGTATTTTTGTGCCAAAAAACTGTGTCATGAAATAACCCCCCTCCTGAGACACAGGCTACTTGGTTGACCAGTTCCGAGTCTATGCCGTGCTGGTACTTTGCTTACTAGTCATTTAATAAGTTTCTTAATAGGCAACGTTTTTGTGGGAGCAGTTACTGATGTCAACGTAGCGCGATTAGGGCAGGCTGGCCCTGGCTGCAGGTATCTCCAGACTTGAAGAAATGTGAAAAATCCAATTAGACTGCTTATAGCTTTCTTGCATACAATGTTTATTATTTTAAATATATCCATTTTCTTTTTTTCTTTTTTCTT
Organism: Nothoprocta perdicaria; assembly: GCF_003342845.1. NCBI lineage: Eukaryota > Metazoa > Chordata > Aves > Tinamiformes > Tinamidae > Nothoprocta > Nothoprocta perdicaria. The sequence continues at coordinate 1,511,653 of NW_020454094.1, forward strand.
TTGTACATCCCAATGTAATTTGTTAAATCATTGATATAATAGCCTAACCAGAGGCACGCTGACTTCCCATGGAAAGCAGCGCATCAGACCTGCTTTTGGAGCTGCAGTATGCCCAAACTGCTGCTTTTTAAGGATTTGTTAGCATTGCATAGGAGTTTCGAGCACTTCAGCACTTGCACCACAGCTGGCCATAGGGATCCTCCTTAACAGCTTGTTTGGAGGGAGGGAGGAATTGCAAATTTCGGCAGGCTTATACCAAGTGTTCACAGTTCTCTGCCAGGTGCAGTATAAGAATTTATTTTACATAGAGTTTGAGGAAAATAATTTGACAAGCGTCATCGGTTAACTCTCCAATATATACGTGGCTATGTAACTTTGCTTTCTGAATTTCTTTCAATGTAAGTGAATGCAACGCAGACAGGACGCTTTATGGCAGTAGGAGCTCAGCCTTGTCTTCATGGCAGTGGACTTGAGCCCTTCGTTGAATGAAGACTCCTTGGAGCGTGTTTGCACACTCCTTCAGCACCCATGGTAGGGTCTGCAGTTCAGAGCACCCAGGCACTGCTCTCTGCTGGGAGGCCTCAATTCCAGTTCTTTATTTGCTGGTTAACTAGGTACCTTCCATGGGGATTTTACCTGCTGCCTGCCATTAGGTAATTAAACAGTATGGATCAAAAATTGATTAGGTAAGATGACTGCTAGCCACAGAGAAAAATCTATGAAAAATAAAAATAAATAAAATAAATATAATTATATTTATTTAATATAAATATAAATAAAATAAATAAATAAAATAAATAAAATAAAACTTTATAAAAAATTCCATTGAATTTTTTAAATTTCCTAAATTTTGGCTATAAAAATCAAGCGTATTTTCTGTTCCAAATGGAACTTGAACAGGAAAGATTTTAAATATAATTCACTTTAGTGCTGAGACCTACAATTATTCCATATACCAGGCTGTCACTTGAGCACTTGAACGGTGCGGGGTGGAAACTCCGTGGCGGAAGAGGCGCAGTGCAGCTGTGCTGTACTGCTTATAAAAATGTGCTCCTGGGCGGGTGCTCTCTGAGTTAGCTGAGGTCCAGAAGCAAGTGCCCGTTGCTGATTTAGGGGGAGATGCTGGGGGCCGGGGTGCAGGGGGCGGGCAGGGATGGCCGCGGGGCAGAGCGTGGTGGTGCTGCGAGTGCTCCCGTTTCCCCAGCTCCTTCCCAATCCGGTTAAACTCACCTAGGGAAGCCTGGGATTCGCAGGGGATTCTTCTCGTGCACTAATAAACAGAACTGCATTTTGCCTTTGTGCAATTCCGTATTTCTTCCTCTTTTCCTTTGCAGTTTTTGCTCTGTCACAGGCTAAATGAAGTCTGATATTTAGATTCCTCTTAGATTTTTTTTTCTTTTTTATCCTCGATTTATATGGTCAATAGAAAGCAGCTGTCTGTTTAAGCATCTAATTCTTGAAACTCTTCGGCCCCTCAAGCGTCATCTGGAAATAATGTAGCTTGTAAAACAAAGCTAAGAAGAAAAAGCAATGTTTGTTTTATGTGGGATGAATGACTTCAGTTGGGGTCCTTCTAATTTGGCCATTATGAGGGTTATTAAAAAGCAGTATTACAAAAGTGGTTTCAAAAAAAAATTCTTTTTTGGTAAGTTGTATCTTGTTATTAGAGTTGATTATATTCAACGCTGCAAGTATTTCATAAATCCCTCATTGCAGTTTCTCCCATACAGACCCAAGCTAATCTCTGCTATAGGTGGTGAATGACTCCCATGTTTCATTTACTATCTAGAAAGCAACAGTGTTATAAGTAAGGTATAAGGTATAAATAAGCTATACGTATTTATCTTGTAAATTTGGGATTGCTAAAGAATAGTTGAAATAAGGTCTGTGAGCTAGAGTATTAGGCATCTTCTAAACACAGTGAAACAAATCCAAAAGCTCTAAATTCAAGAGTTTCAATTCTATTGCAGTGGATGGAGGATGACAGTCCCATACATCCAAAAAAATGAAGTAAGCTTTATTTTCAGCATTTGCAATTTAGTCACAACTTTTCTAAACAACTAGAGCAACATTAGTGTTCTGGAAATACGTAATATTAAAAACCATCTACTAAAATCTCTTACCTATGATATTTGTCTCCCGTTGCATTCTCTTACATGAATTTCATGGCATGAGGCATACATGTAAAAAACCAGTGATTTTGGCAGCCTGAACAATACTCAAACTGTAAATAAGAGCTGTAATGTTTCGGTGTCCTGAGAACATGTTCTCTGTTTAGCTTATTTTTTTAAGCTGTCCGAAAAAAAAAGTGCTGATGCAGAACTCTGCCGCCAAAGATAACGTATTCCTGACGTTAATTAATTTTCCAGTGATAGCATATGCTATAGTTAAAATGTTCTGGAATAGGAAGTCTTCTCCAGGGTCATTCAATGACTGCACTAATGATGTGGAAATAAAGTAACTTTCAAGTAGACTGGTCAGCCGTGAGAGAGTTAGTGGGATGTAATTAATAACGCTTACCTGTAGTCTGTAAAATCAGTAATTTTGTTGAGAATGCTAAATGTGTGTGAGCTCTTTTGCTGCAGCTGAATAATCCATTGATAGAATGGGGAACTTTTACCAAATTAAATTAAGGCTCCTTATAGACATAGGTCCATATTTGACAAATACTCACCAGGAAAAGCTGAATTCATTTGTTTTGTCATAACATTTCTTGGAAATTCAGAAGCCAGGTCATTTTTGCAAAAGCGTTTCGATCTTTCTCTTGTTTTCTCCTGTTTTTATATGTGACTAAGAAACGAGTTATGGGATGTTTTCGATCGCATTATCTATGTGCCTGGTAGCCTTACTTAGAGGTTCCACATTTCTCGACATTTTTGGATCCTTTTGTTGACTGCTTTAAGAACCTTCTTCAAATACAATTAGGAAGAAAATTGGGGGGTTTTTGGATGTTGTTTGTTGGTGTACGGTGATATGTGCACAAATGTTTAGTAAGGCATGTGGTTTCTGGGAATTTAAGCTGCATTTAGTATGAAGGTTGCCTTGTTTTGTGCATAATTCTGTCTTTCTGATTACTCTGAGTTTATGGCTTTTGAGCAGAAGTGACATTTTTGGTATCAGGTTATTCTTGAGTATGTCCATCTCCGCTCCAATATTGAGCCAGAGGCCTATAAATACATTTGTTAAACATTAGTCATCCCCTCCTCCACATGAATTATATTTTAGTTCAGAGACTATTACTCCTACCTAATCCCCCTATTTTTATATCATCAGAAGATAGCGTTTTCAGAGTAGACTCGAATAACCAATCTAACCCAAATCTAAAGCGAGTTCTTTTATTTAGCAATACCGAAATTCTGCAATTCTGTCTCAACTTCATCAGTTCTTCCCTTTTGAAATCAATTGAAAACTTTCCTAGGAAGGGTTTGCCTAAGTTATCCTTAAAGAGAAAGAACAGACTACCCTAAAATTTGTGTCAAAGATGGAGTAGAGTTCATTTGGTTTAAACTTTTAAATTTTACTATGGAGGATTACTGATTCATGCAGCATGTCTTTATGTTCTTGTGTTTTTGCTAATATCCTTGTGGTCAAAGGATTTTTGGACAAATACGTTGTAGCTTGAAAATCCACAAAAATACTCTCTATTCGTACAGGAGTTCCACAAAACTCGTTCATTTACGGTCTTGTGTGTTACATGCACAAACTGTAGGGCACTTTATTTCACTCACAAATTCTTGTTTCTTGGGGAAAATAGCATATTTACTCTCTGTAGTTTAGAATATTTGGCACTAAAGCAGATGATATTATGATCATCTGATTAAAGAACTTAAATTGTCTGAAATAATGGTGTATAGAAATAAATTTCAAGAAATAGAAAAATCTTCAGAGATTAGCAGGTAGATCAGCACGTCAGAGCTTGCCATCCTTCTGAACTGCAAACTAATTCTTAAATAGTCCTAAAACTATTTAAGACTAATGTCTTAAAAAGCCTGTTATTTTGCCTCGTTTCGCACATTTGAAGCAAGTCAAATGTTAACACAAGAGATTTTTTTTCTTATTTTCCTTTTCTAATAGTTACGGGACATGTTATCAATAATTTGCAGAAGAGGGTATAATTGCCACTTATTTACAACTTGTACTCACAAGAACTGTTTTGGGTAAGACTTCTCATAGGAATGTCCTTGAAAACAAAGGTGATTATAGCTAAACAAGCTGTCAGTTTGTTTTAAAATGAATGGGACCCGTTCCTGGATTAAATGGTAGAATTTTGTTCACTGATTTAATACTGTGCATCTGCTTGTCGTGCATTTGAGAGAACTGATGCGAGATATTGATTTTTAGAAGAGCCTGAAGTGTGGTTCAGCATAAGATGTAGACCGAGTCTATCACCTTCAAGAGGCTTCACAAGCTTCTCTGTAAACACTATTTATTACTACCTTGTAAGCCACCATTTGATTAATTCAGACTAATGGAGAATTTTGAAGAGCCGGCCTGAAAAAAAAAACGTGGTTATATCAATCTTCCCAAGTGTCTTCACTTATTGAGTTGGTCTTTATCAAGTTTTCTGTGTGTGTGTGTGTGTGTGTCCTATTCCTTCATGTGAGTGGGTTTTCTGTTAACTTTTTGGGAAAAGTTGCTAATTGCGTGTGGGTTGGCGTTCATCAAACCTCCGGACAAACACACACAAAAAAGTCAGTGCAAAAGCTCTGCAGAGAGGAGCATTTCTGAAAAGAGTGAAATTTATTTTTGTACCTTCTGTGCATTTCAACACTGTAGTAAAGCAGCGTTTTGGGGTTTCTAAAGCCAGGCTTTGATGGAGAAGTGTAACCTTTAAGAACTCAAGGATGTCACCATATCTCAGAAACATCTTAGTAGGTCTCTTTTTGTAAGCAAGGAGCCCTATAAAGAAAAGGAAATGGACACCCAAGAACATCTGTCTGCTGGGTACCAAATCCTTCATTTTTACATTCCTTTTCCTACAAGAGAAATTTGCGAAATGTTGAAGCTTTTTGATGTCTCGCCTATTAAATCTTCAGCTTTTCATATATTACAGCAAGGGCTAATCAGTGAAGTTTTGGAGTCCTTCCAGTTGCGTGATGATGTCTGAAAAAACAATACATTTATATTAAAAGGTGCTACATAGGTGTGAAAATATATCTTAACAGACTTCTTCAGATATCATTACGTAGAATTTGAGAAATCTATCTTTAAAAAGACAGCCCGAGGAAGCAAATGGGAGAACTGCAGGTAGAACAAGAGGTAGTGATCTTCAAAAGCACAATATGGGGGAGATAACGCAGTGCAGAGTGTGGATTCACCTGATCTGCGCGACCTGGAAGACACCCAAGTGGACAAGTTCTTGACCTGTGCCAAGCCACACGTATTCCAGCCATGTCCCCGTTATAGAAATGCAGCCACCCAACTAAAAAGAAGTTATCTTGAAGATATCGTCCCTCAGCATCTCCGTGGGGGCGGTTCTTGCGCTAATGTCCATCGTTAAGGGATGTCCACCTACGCTATCAGGCAAGCTGAGTGCTATTAATTAGGAGCGTGGGTGGCCCAGGGCCCGGCTGATGGGATGAAGGAAAGTAGAGAGACGTTTTTAAAGGGAGTGAGTCAAAGAAGATTGAAAGACGGTCTGTCAACGAAGTGAGGAGTGAAAAGGTTTCGCTGAGCAGAATAATTGGAACGGGCAGGAACTGAAAGCCCAAAATACCCTGCTAGGGCTGGTTCCTCTGCTGCTGCTCTTGGGGAACATCACATGAAGGAAAAGAAGACATTTGCTTAATGCTGATTTTCCTCCAGCAGAATATCAATCAGTTGGCCTAAAGAGAAGTGTTAAAGAAGTGTAGAATTTCTTTATGAAGATAGAGAATCTTGATTTTGTTGGTCCCTATTGGAAGCAGTGGATTCTTGTCCTCTGTGGACTTACTTCTTGGGGAAATCTGTCAAAATGGGGAGTATACAAGAGCGCAACTTGGGAAGAGTCTCTGTGCTTCGTGTTTGTTGAATTCTGTAAAGTCATCCTAAGGTTTCTCACAGACACAGGTGGAAAGAAATAATTTCCCTTTCGTGCAATTAGCTATTTCTTTTTTTCTGAACCTTTCATTCATTTACTACCTCAGTTTTTGTAAATATGATTTTTTTTCTGCAGAATTTATTAACCTCAAGAAGAATAACCCAGGAATTGGAGGAGGGAAGAAGAAAAATAAGAAGAGTAATTTTAACATTGCTATGAATTAGACAAAAACATGACAATTACCTGTCACCATATAGAATCCTTTATGTGAACTTCTAATGAAATTATGTCTTAAAAGACACTTATGAACGTGTCTGGATTGTGAGGATTTAACCCTGAAGCTTTAATTTTAAAGAAAAACAAGGTTGGGAATTGCAATAATACTTAAATTTAATCCTTAAATCACATTTTTTTAAGGGAGAAATAAATATCTTGGTCATTCTTTCCACCAGTGAAATTGCAAATATTGCATTTCAGAGAAATATCTGTTCAAGCATTCCTAAGAGGAGAGATTGTGATCTCTTGCCTTTATTTAATCCTGCTCTCCTTTCATCCCCTGCGCCACTTGGAGAGGGATAGGATTGAACCGCCAGTGCAAAATGAACTTGGTCTCAGAACAGGTTAAGCTTCGTATATGTTCCAGGAAATTTTCCAACATTTAGTTGATAGTGGTTTTTTTCCATGTTTCTCTGAAGAGTGTTTTGCTTTTATATTTGGAAAAAAAAATCTGTTGAAGTCTTACAATAACAGGATTGATCATAAATATATATATATATTCATTTTAGGCTGTGTACCTATGTAGACAGACTTTTAGAATTTATATATTTGTTATTCTCAGTCAAATGCTCGTTTTTAGCATTATTTAATGCTCTGACTTTGTACTTCCCATGATAGCAAGGAAGTTGAGCATGTCATCAGCTTCAGTGATCATGGAAATGGATGTATGGCCCTTACTGGTGTCCCAGACAATATGGTTTAAAAATGAGCTGGGAAGTAATCAAGGCAGCATTTAACCTCCAAGTCACTCCATTCATCTGGTTTACCTGCTATCAGCTCTCAAAAATCTGTTTTTCTCCTCCTCCCTATTTGCTTTTCCTTTAACCTGGGAGAAGTGGGTTGCAATTCCAGTGCTAGTGTTTTTTCAGAGCAATCTTAGACTTGATAGAATAAATGATATCATTACTAGCAGGGATCACTGCTGCAGAGCTGGTAAGCTAAGAGAAAAACAAATGGAAATGTGTCCTTATACCTTTCCAAAGGGTTTGCTTACGCGTCCTTTGGATGCAAATCACTTCAGAAAACCAATAATGCTATTTTGTCCTTTTTAATATGGTAGCTTCCTAATAGCCTTGTTTATCTATCTCCTTGCATTTTCAAAATATTTAATATAATTTAAAGAATTCAGGTAGGTATAGTGTATATATAATATGTAGTATGCATACCAGCTATTCACAGAGAGTTGTATTTCTGAGTTAATTTTCTGATCATGCCCTAAATTATCAAAAATGATTAAAATTGGTAAAATGCTGTCTATAAAGTAACATTATAAAGTAACATATACCTCCTTTTATAAGTTTGGGGATATAATACCATAATCCCGAATCAAGTGTTTTATTATCTAAAACCTGAAATTTTTATCTTGCACTGCTAATATTTAAGAAGTTCAGCCCAAGTTTTCTGCCTGTGCTTTCCCTTTCCAGGTGAACAGCAGTCAGCCTCGTCAACCTTTTCTACTTGTTTGCTTTTAATCAGGCCTAATATTGTCAGGAGGTTTTTTATCACTCACTGGGTAGTGTCACTTCATTGACTTCTAGCACTTCATTTTATCCCTTTTAACTTTTTAAGGGGAGGAAAAACCGGGTCTGGGCAGATGGCACCCATGGGGGATTTTAGACCATCCATTAACCAGCAATTTACCAAATTACTCCTAAGGAGCAAAGATCATGAGCAAATGACTGTTTTCTCTCGCATATTGTATTACATTATTTTTTTAATTACTCGTGGAAAAAAAATGTGCGATGGAGCCTTTCCAGTTCTCTTCTTTGGATTTTATTTTTTTTTCTCAGCCTAGTTTACCTTCGCGGTGATTTTTTCTTGTTGGAGCAAATCAGTGTCCTTCCACTGACAGCTCATCCGCGGAGTGCTGGAGCACCTCTCTGCTTGGTTTTTCTTCTTGTTGTTGTTTGCCTGCTCGCTTGTTTGTTTTTGACATTTCCCTAATTTGTAGTGATTTGAAATGTCTGCTCCGCCAGCTCGCTTTCGTGGACCTCACACAGGAATTTCAAAAAAGCAATTTTTGCCCTAGGGGCAAAAGCATAAAATCATGGAAGCAAAGTAAGCTTGGCTTTACAGGACTTTCTGCGGAGGAGAGGAGGCGTGACTTCTGTTTGCTCCGGGTGGCTTATTTCAGGCAAAACTAGTCAAAGAAAGAACTATTTCTCTGGTTAGATGAGTATAGAAATGTGGAGATTTGGTATTTATTACTGAGGACTCGGGTTCCAGAGTCTCAGTCACAATGTTCCTTTCCCTCAGTCCAATCCAAACGGAGAATGGTCTTTTCAGGAGGACAGAGCTGTTGCAGAGCCAAGCCAGTGCCACTGTTGGTACTAGTGTCACTGTGATTGACACCGTTGGGTTTAAATAGTATTTTTTGCTTTCTTTTTGCACAACGTAATATTTTCGAGCAATCAGCCTAAGCTTATTTCTTATTCCTGATGGAAATAAGGGCTTCTGTACTTCATTTAGCTCAAATATTGCATAGGATAAAGAGAATGGCAACCTATTGTAAGTGGATTTGATATAATAAGGACTGATACGATAAGGATTCTTAAATCTGGACGTCTAATACTAAAACACAAACATCTGAGCTTTTGTTATCAACTGTAGCCTGCTTCAAAAGATGCCAAGTGTTTGTTTTAGGAGGATCATTTGCTTCAGAGTCTTGTGTAGAAGTCATCCTTAAGGAACACACTTCCAGATCTAGAGATTTCATTAAGTAGCACTCACATATTAAATGCAAAGATGTGAAACCTTAGGTGAAAGTTATATAAGACCTGCTATGTAATTTTTAAAAAGAATTAGGAAATGTAGAAGTTCAGCTCATATACCATTAGTTATTACATAATGTTTCCTAACGATTTTACTGGTGACATTTTACAGCTAAGCTGCATTTGTCGTGCTTGGATCAGAAACTTTTTCGCTTGAGTAACATCCCTAAAGTCCTTGAAGTCTACTAAAGGTAGACAGGTTCTGTTAATTAAAAACTATATCATAATGATCTATTTATATGATGGAGTTAAGGTTGCATGTGGAACTTGTCCTTTCCTGTTAAACCAGTCAAGCTAAACAAAATCTTCACATAGCTCTAGGGAATACTACTTAATTTCAGTGAGAAATAGCGAGCCTGTAGAAAGAAGCACGTATCCTTTCAGCCGCAAGAAGACTTCATTAATATTTCAAGCATGATTTGAAGAAAAAACATAGATTCACCAAGTTTCGGCTTCAATTTTCTGAGGATGAGCAATGTCATTAACAACTTCCCTAGCAACAGTTGCCTCCCTGGTTTTGGGGTACCCTATAAAACGATTAGCGTAGCTCTTCTGAATAGTGCTTGCTTTTTGTTGTCCACTGGCGTGTGGCTTGGAAACATCATGTTCTTGAATAGCCCACGTAGCGCCGAGTCCCTGGCTGGTGCCCGTTGGGTTTTCTGAGCACCATGGTGGGTCCCCTTGCATGGGAACTTCCAAGTACACTTAACCCAACCTCTTAAGCCTGACCTTGAGTCATTCCCTAGTCATTTATTTTTCCTAAGGCCACTGGTGTTAAAATCATTCAGGCTTTGCTTTATTTTCTACTTGTGTAAGATTTATCATTTTGCTGCTTTTGAAAATTACCAGGGAATGAGACTTGTTACCCCTTTCCCTTCCCAAGTAGAATTCTGTACCTGAGTTAAATGCCTAAATTTATGGAGTAGGTCAAGGGAAGAGGCTCCCAAGAACAGAGTTTGGAAAAACTGGAGTTCCGAGGTGGGAAGAAATGCCGAAGTGGGGGAACTGCCTGAAATCCTATTCTCTGAAAAATGGAGCACCTTCTGTGGTCTCATAAAAATGCCAGTCTGAATTTCTGTCCTGCACATAGGCACCTTGGTCACCATGCTGGGTCTGGATGACTAGTCTGTCATTCCCTTTCAAACAAAGGAGCCCTGTTTTAAGGGTAAGGAGCTCCATAGTCTTGGCATTCACCATGGAAGTGTGAGGTCTTTGTCACATCTCCCTCATAACCAGACTGGAGGTTTGGCCAAGTGGGGTCACCTTCAGTCCTTCCTGTTCCTGGTGCTAGATTGCCAGAACAGATTCTCTCAAAAAACAAGTGTGGAGGAAAGAATACAGGACTGGAAGCTTGAACACCTGGGTTGGGTACCTGGGTGATTTTGCAGAGCTGGACTCGAATCCACTGTTTGCTTTTGTCCAGTGATTAACTGGGCACCAGTTTTAGCAGAGTCAATTCCATGCAACCTTTAGCTGCACAATGCAGTGTGCAGTGCAGGAGTTAAAACTTGTTTCCCAGTTTTAACAACCTCAACACCAGGTAGAGTGTGGACAATGCAGAGAGAATGAACATCACCAAGAACCATTACAGGAAGAAAGGAGCTTCCATCAGCATCTGGGAGATGTTGACTGAGAGTCCTATGTTATAGGAGGACAGCAGTAAATTAATCCAGTTTGAAATATTTTAGGAGTGGAAGTTGCAAGATAACAAGCTGAATAAAAGATGAGGACAAGGATGTGGCCAGGAGTTGGGTTGTGCGTTAACTTGTAGGTTGCCCAGATAGTGAGCAGTGAGGTTGCATGCCAAGTAAAAGTAAAAACATCTGTGTTCGTAGAATTGTACCTTCTGCACTCAAATACGTGCATGTCCTCCTGAACAGCTCTTCTGTTTTCTTTGTCAGTGGCTACTAAAGTCACCCTGTGACAAACAGGTCTTCAAAACATGGAAGTCGTTGGCATTGCTGCCTGGGCTGCTCTTTGCCTTGGACCAAATGCTCCTGGGCTGTTTTCTCTGGCAGAGGAGGCACGGCCACCACCCAGAGAGGCTGCAGACTTGCTGTTCTTGGAGATACTCAGAAGCTGTGTGGACAGAGTCATGGTAAACATGCTCTAGGTGGCTCTACTTGAACAGGTAGCTGGACTTGACGATCCCCTAGATCCCCAACCTCACGATTCTGCGATGCTGCCGCTAGTGCAGCCTGTTGCAGGAGGAAAATTTTTCACTGTGATACCATCTAGAAGAACGTGTCCCTCTTCGGTGAGGTTGTGTTACCAGCTGGGCCTGGATGACAAGCCGGTGGGGGCACTGACTGCTTGCGTGGTCCTTCCAGAAGGCCATGGCACGGAGTGTCATGACAGTAGGTCTATTTAACAAAATATCTGGCACCAAATTTTGCCCTGATGTGACAGCCCTACTTTCAATCCTAAGGAGGAATTGACAGGCAATTGGGTTAATTTTTAGGTTATATATCCTGCAATTTTTAACTTAATACTTACCTCCCCACAATTAAACATTATGGCCAAAAGTTAGCTGGACTGGACCTGTGACAGCGAGTGCATTACGCTGTTTGCATGCCATAGAGCGGTAAGGTTGCTCTCTCCAAATGACTGGCTTTGAAGTTCATTTGTGCACTGAATATAAGAACAGCCTCCTCATGTGCTTCCTTCTTCCCCTCTCCATCCCCCTGTTTTTCCACCCCGTTGGCAAAGCGAGTTTATTTTGTTGAAGGTTTTCTTTTCTGCTGAAAACGCAGGAAATTCAGACAGCTCTCTTGGAAGCTTCCCAAAGCTAATACAAACAAGATACATATGCTTCTCCTAAAGCAACTAAAAATAAAGTAAATTATTTGAAACTATTTAACTGTCGAAACTCCCCTCTAAAGAGGAAAGGGAAGTTTACATAATTGTAAGCGTGGATGCGGTTAAATTATGTTATCAAGGTGAAATTCCCTGGAGTGCCAACTTGTTTGCTGCAATAGTGCAGTACACGGGGGTTTCTAAGAGCAGCTTTGCAAGCAGGGGTGGAAGAGAGAAGCACCGAGCATGCAGACCTGCCACTGCTGGAAGCCGTCCCCAGCATCCGTGCAGCTCGCTGGGAAAAAGGGCAATGGAAAATGAGCTGAGGCTGCATCCCTGAGGCTGCACAGTGGGTGCAGCGATGGACCTGGAGCTCCAGTTCACCAAATCTTTCCTCCTCACTCATCCCTCGGGAAAAGAAGAAGGGAATTAGCCATCTGTTTGGGGTTAATTCGGCAGGCTGTGTCTTTTTGATACGCATTAGGTGTGTGCTCTGTGTATCCGTTTGCTTTCCGTTGTTGACAAAGCTGCCTTTCACATCGTGTCATTTCCATGAGCATAATTGATCATGATTGCACATTTTTGTAAAATATGTTCATGAATTCCTATTTTAAGAAGTAGACAAAATCTCGGTGATTTGTGGCATGTGAAGAATTGCAGGGAGGTGTCAAGAGTGAGTGCAGAGAACATAAGAAAGGCCATAATTGAGGCTGCCTGGGCTACCTTCACTCTCACCTTTATGTGGATGCATGGATGGATGGATAGATAGATAGATATACATAAATAGTTCAAATCTCCCTGCCCGGTGCCGGGCTGGAAGGATGGACGTGGCCTCGCACGGAAAGGCAAAGGGAGCAAACGACCTTGAGGGGGCAGTCGGAGCTAGCAGCGAAAGCGCGAGGCCGGAGCCACTCTCACTGCTGGGAAGTTGGAGCTGCTAGGCAGGGATCTGTGTTAAAACTCCTGGATTGCACTATAGGGCTCAAAACAAAATAGACAAAAAAGCATTGAAGTCATTTTTAGCTTGCAACGAAATAACATCATATTACAGTATAACATATAGGCAAGAGATGAGAATTCTATTTGTGCCTGCAGAAAGCTGTAATTATTTGGCTCCTGATTTTGCAGTTGCCATTTAAATATTGGGCTCTGTCACTGCAATTGCTGTGGTTGGTGTTTGTCTGGGAACGCTGGGGTTAATCTGGTTCAGGTGTGAATGGCAAGTGACTTCAGCCGGAGCATTCTTCTCTCAGAAACGTAATGTAGAGCTTATGTCCACCCTTGCATATAAATACCTCTTCATAAGACTGCAACTAAGTGCAATTCTGATTTTTACATGCCTGTTTTGTGTATATAGGAGGAACAAAAAGTAGTGAAGTAATTTTTATCTCATTTTTTCATAGACCAGAGAAGACCTGGGGTACCATTAAGCAAAGTTAACTTGAATAATACATGGAGATGCCTCTTTCTTAGGAATTGTTAACATTTCAAGGCTGGAGCTTTGCCTTCATTCCTGATAGGCCCTTTAAAACCAGCCCTCTATTGCTATAAAAATTAAAATTAATATCAAATTAAATGAAGAGGAAGAGCCCTCACAATGTTGAGACGGCAGTAACTGAAGGACAGGTATGATAAATGAAGGGGGTTTTCAGCAGTGTCGCTTTGAACTGCTCTTGCACAGCAGCACAGAGTGGCATTTTAGTGCTGCATCACTCCTGAAGACTCCAAAATGCTTTGCCAAGCAGCGTGTCAAGCTAATTATTACTTATATTTCAATTAAAAAGAAGGCGGGACTTCGTGTTGGTTGGAGACTGGAGCATGCAGCTCTACCCACAGTTGGACCATTTGCGCCTCCAGCTTGTGCTTCTTGTTAGCGGGTGTGAAACTCATTATTTTTCTCTAGTGAATGTTCCCATTTCTGGGCTTGCCACATTTTCCTCTGCGGCCCCTCTGCTTTTTTTCCATTCTCTTTTCTCTAGCATTGCCTTGTTCACTCCATTTACTTTTGACTAAAAGGGCGCAGACTCCCCCAGATGGTACCTGGGTCTTCTGTATGTGTCCATGCCCAGTTTGGTGCTTTCCTGTGGCTCTTTCTGCTTAAAACTGAAAATATTTTCGGACATTTAACACATTTAATTCCTATCCTGAGAAGGAAACATGCGGTACATAGAATTACCTACAGTAAAATTAGTACTCTGCCGCATCCTCTTGCCTTTTGTTGGCCGGATCTCCATCGCAGAAATTGGGTACCAAGTCTTTAATTTTCCACTTTTATTTTTTTAATGATGAGTTTGGTCATTTCTACAGACATAATCAGAAAGACAAAAAAACTGACCTTGAGTGATGTTCATCAGGATTAGCATCAGCATTAAATAGGTGATATTTTGCAAAGGAAGACTGTGATAAATTAAAATGGGCAAGGCATGTGCAACTTGTCATTTATTGGCAATAGGAATACATTATCACTTCTACCTAATCTCTTATTTGAAAATGCTATTTCATCACACCTTTGCCCCAAAGTCAGTGTCTTGCCGCCCCCCATGTCTTGCAAAAGCCAAATCCAGTCCAGAAAATTATTAATCGCTGCTGTGGTTGATGTTGCTGCCTCCGTCATACACGTTCTGGGTTGCAGCTGCGTTCAACCGGTCTGAAAGATATTACCGAAGTGATAAAAGTCTTGTCTTTTAGCTGCAAAATGTTTTTGTAACCTTATTTATATGTGCCTTGACGCCGTGCCTCGATGCAGAGGGGCCGTTGCGGGATGCTGGGGATGCAGAGCCCCAGAAACGCCGGTGTTATCAGCGCTTACGGCATCCCTCCATTGTCTCATCCGGGCGCTGGCCTTGGCTTTCTGTTTGTTTGTTCCTGTTTTGAGAAGTTTTAAGCTTTTAAGAATGCTTTTAATCGCTAATTATAGGCGCGCACAGCTCTGCAGATAATATATATGCAATGCTGGGATTTAGTCCCGCGTTGCACTCTTTTGTAGAGTTAATTCCTTGTATAAAAGCTATTTGTAGCATGCTCAGCTGTAGGTAAAAAGCTGCTCTATAGCTACCTGCTTTCATGGCTGGGATTCCAGGTTCTTCATCTGGAGCTGCTGCTGGAAAGCAGAGCCAGGCAGTTGGTTCTGGCCACCAGGTTACAATGTGGTTTGTAAGACTTTCTCTGCAAACTCTCTCTATTCCCCTATTTTAAGGTGAAAAAATAGTTTTTGAAAAGCTGTCGTGTGGCTCTGCATTTCTGATACCCAAAAGTGGATGGGGTTTTGCAGTTTCCTTACGGTCATGGTCGTTACCTGGCCAAAATAAAGCTGGGGAGAACAGCAAGCATCCATGTCACCTTAGGATCTCTTTTTGGATGCTTGTGTGGAGCCTACAGCAGCTGAAGAGCTTTTCAGAAGCCACCTTAATCAGAAGCCACCATACTCAGAAGCAAGCCCAACTCGGTAGGCAAGTACTGCTCTGCAAACGTGTTAGCCAGGTTGGAATTTTTCCCTGGATTCCCGATGAAGCAGTTACACATCCTGTATTTTTGTATCATTTGCATTGCGTTGTGTCCAACTGTGAGGCTCTTCTGTGCCACGTCACCAGGGAGACTGCAGGTAGAGGACCTGCCCCTGTCTCGAGTATAGGGATCGAGTCCATCAGAAGACTCCGATGCCACTGGCAGGTTAAGCGAGCGGTTTTGTAAGGGGTTCTGCCAATGTGGTTAGCTAACAGCAAAGGTAATCAGATGGTTGAGGCAGTTTAAGAAAAAAATTAAAAAGAAAAAAGAGATCTTCACATTGAGAAGAAAATCCGTAACGTGCCAGCCTTGTCATCAACTACTTGAGTGCCTTGTGAGAGCTCAGAACATGACTGCTTTGTAGGCTTCTTTGTAGACCACTTTGTTCAGTTTGTACCAGCTAGAAAAACTAGGGAGGATTCTCCTTGTTCTCACATTGCAGTTTTTTATGTGTGAGCGATCTAGCGATATGAGCAAAGTAGATTTGACTTCTTTTTTCCTATGCCTTATGGGGGGACCTCTCACCAAATCCTCCAACAAGGGCTGAGCTGAATATGTAGTAAATTAAACATGGCCCAAACTGCTTTTACTTAGCACAGGAAGGACTGACAGACTAAATTCACGTACCCCATAGTGAGTTTGACTGCCTACAATATATTAGTGCTCTTTTGGACAAGAAGATGGCTCCTGTTGAGAGACTCGAGCTAAGAGCTAAATGTCTGCTTTACATTCTGGTACTTGCAGGAGTAAACACAGCTCTTCCCAGACATCCAGGAACGCCAGATTCGTTCACCGTTGAGACATTAGCCAGCTAATAGCTCCATTAGTAATAATTACCTGCGCCCCATCTTGATTACCTAATATATTTTACAATGGAAAAGGGCACGCTCACCTTTTCTTCCTTTCTTAAAGGCGCAGGACCTGAACGTGATCGAGGAGGTCATCCGAATGATGCTGGAGATCATCAACTCCTGCTTGACCAATTCCCTGCACCACAACCCGAACCTGGTGTACGCGCTGCTTTACAAGCGGGAGCTGTTCGAGCAGTTTCGAACTCACCCTTCCTTCCAGGACATCATGCAAAATATAGATCTGGTAAGTAATAGTTATTTAAAGGGTGCTTATACTTTGTTGTGCATCCTATCAAGAGGTGCAAAACATTCACTGTCCCTTAGCAGTTTCTTTTAGAAATTACTAAAATGTTGAGTTTCCCTCCCCTGTTTTCTGGGCTGTAACTGAGATTTACTGTGGGAAACATCCTTCCTCGGCAGACCCAGGGAATTTGGGAAGGAATTCCCAATCTGTGGCAAATCTTTCATGTGCCTAAGGAAGGACAGTGTCTACTTTAAATTTCTTCTTGTAGAAGAGTACCTCTCTGGACAGAAAAAGCAGGATTTCATCATCAAGTTGTCTTTTCTCTTATTCCATTCTTTACACTGAATAAACGATTATGAGAGACTTTCTTAAACAGCTCAGAGCAGACATGCAAGTGCCTCATTCTCTGGGTTGTCCTTGATTTTTTTAAGTTACTTTCATTTCTGAAGTATCCACAGTTGTCTGTAAGCTTTCTGGGAAGGTAGAAATTTTAGCAGGAAACAAAAAGAAATCACTGTGGGTCAGAACCTGCTGTTGGTGTAACTCTTCACTGACAGCATGTTAGAAGGTGGCTTTTGAAAACAGTTACTGAGTAATTTCTGCACCATCTAATATCAGCTTTAATACTTATATTGAGAAAGCAAGTGATGATTCCTGCTAGAAAATAACAGATTTGAAGTGTAATGAGCATTTCTCTCTCTTCTAGTCGGTACTTGCAGAGCTGAGCAATACTTGAGGTCATGCCGTGACCACTGGATGCAAGATATGGGAAGCATGAGCTGAACGGGCTGCTAAATTTCTTGCTGCAGTGTTTATTCCATGAGAATACAGATCTACAGAGGTTTTCTGTTTCTTTTGGCCTCTACGTTCAAATAGTGGAGAGGATTGACAGTTTTCTGATGCCCCATAAGGGGAAGTAACTTGTACTCTTGACATTAACATTTGATTTCAATCCTGTTTGTCCTTGGCCCTTCCTCTTCTGTTCTCACTTCATCTTTTCTGGTCCTGCAAGAACTTGGAGCTTGGAGGATTCCAGCTCAGAGCTCCCAGGCTGTTGGCAGCTGCCGAGTACAGGCATTAGACACTGCCTGCATGGTTGGGACGAGTTATCTTCACGTTGCGTAAAGAGGGAACGTGGCGCAGTCCAGATGACCGCATCCTTTGTTCCCATCTGAGACAGGGAACTTTTCAACTTCCCTGATCCAAACTGAGGGAAACCAGTGGTGACTGGGGCCTCCTGCCTGACAGTCCCACGCCTTCCCAAGAAGGCAGCGTGTCCTTTCCTTTGGAGCGGTTAAATGGAGCTTTTCCTCAACAATTGAAACAGTTCCTCTCCACAGCTACTTAATATTGGGTTACAGCATAATGTCAGTTACATTCTGAAACTATTTAAAGCTTTCCAAGGGAGAATTTTGAATTTTAAAATAGCTCCTTTGTTAGAGAAGTGAGGATGTCAAAAAAAAATTATTTTTTTTCTAAAATGTACCTGTCACCAGCTGGCAAGTGGTGAGAGCTGTCAGGCTTGCGGATCTGAATAAAAGATGAGATTCAACTGACTCCTCTGCTACCCTGTCACGTCCTGCAGTTCATGCATGCTGTCAGCACTGCCACCTTCCTGCACAGAACCAGCCATTCACCCTCGTGGCCCCCACAGGACATTGTGAATTGTACAGATGTGCTCCAAGAAAGGGTCAAAAGCTCACGGAGAAAGAAAAAATCCCTTAAAGATTGCAAAGCACAAAAATGTGGCTCCACTGTTGGCTCGAGAAATTCCTAAATTGCATGTTGCTGGAAGCTGCGAGGTTATACTTACTCCTGGGGAAGATTTTGCTATTCTTGACCTCCTCTTACATCTTTCTTTAAACATCCAGCACGGCCCAGGGTCAGCAGTTGGGTGGGAAGGTGGCCAGGCTCTTGGTGTGACCAAGCTGGCGGTTCGAAGGGGGCTGGATCAGCCAGCTCCCCATGCAGCGGGGACCTCAGTTGGCATTGAGTACAGTGTGCTCAATGTAAAGCTGTGAAGTTGCCTCTCTGGCCCAGGGATGGTCCCAGAGCTTGTAGCTTGTAGGTAGATGGTTGCCACCTTGGGTCGTGGGTGGGAGGAGAAGCCACCTTTGTGAAGCACCTCTGCCCAGCTCTGTGCTGCAGAGCCCGTCCATCATTACCTTTTGCTGCTTGTTGTCCATCTGAGAACATTTGGATTGTCTCCATCCTCGAGTGGAAATGTGAGCGTGATTTTGGTCATCGGATGCCGCTGGGCTAACCCAGCTGCAGAAACCCTGTGTATCCCTCTGTGATCTACTGGGGTCCCTCTACTGCGCTGGCAGCATCAAACCTTGTAGGTGGAAGCCTTCAGCAAAATACTTCTCAATACTGGGCATAAAAATATCTAACCCTAAACTGTAGTCCAGATTTGTATTTCATATGGGGATACTAACATATAGTATGCTAATAGCCTCTGTTAAAGATAGCTGACTGAAATGTGGGATATGTGCAATCTGTAATGATTTTGTGACATTAAAAACTTGCCATGTTGCTTTGTCAGGAACACACAAAGTAGATATGACATATCTTTAGGCTTTTTTATTTTTTTTTAACTCTGTTGCATATGATGTTCTCATAAGCCAAATAGGGAAGCCTAGAAGAGGTAAAAATACCAAAAGGTGGATGTCAAATTGGTTGGAAAATGTAGGGAGAAAATAGTAACTAGTAGTTAACGGTGCCAGTGGCAACATGCATCTGCTGGAGTGGTGCGTGGGCACCAAAACGCAGCACAACCCCGAGGTGCCCCTCCAGCCTGCCCGGGCGAGGGATGTGCTGGCCAAAGAGCTCAGCTTTGGGGCACCACGCAGAAAACTGGCGGCCAGCAGCGTGATTTTGGGGGAATATAGAGCTGTAGAAAACCTACAAGGACAAGTAGACTCGGTGCTGATGAACTGAAGGGAGACTGAGGACGATGTGATGTTCTGCTCTTCATGCTTGTGGCCTGCAGGACAAGTGACTGGTGTAAAATGCGGTAAGGAGGATCCGCAGACAGGTTTAGCTAAAACCTTTCTCCTGTTAGTAATAATGTTTAAGGGTCATCGCTAGCTCGACTGTTACTTCCACTGAAAGCCACTTACATCATCGGCCTCTTGGTTTTTATAAATAAGCTAAAAATCGCCATTGCCAGCTGATTGAAAACATATGGGTGCAGCTAATGCTGTGCAGAAGAAACCGAAATCAAAATGCCTTCTGTTTTCTATTAATTTACTTTTCATTTCGGAAAGTCATCTGAAGAGGATAGCGGGCATCTTGTTTAGCTGAATAGGAGCTGCTTCCCCTGGATGCCGAACAAAGAGGAACGCTGTCGTTCCCGCGCTGGCCGGGTACGGAAATGTCTCAGCTGTAAACTATCTGTGTGCCTCTGTTTCAGAGGTGGTCTGTAATTTGGTCACTAATCTCAGATGTGTCAGGAATTTGGCAGAAACTCCTCACTGGTAATTACTCGAGATGAATGTGTTTCGTGACCATGATGAGAACTCGTTGGCTTTCATTACTTTCATATTTCCTAAGACCTCTATGAGGCCGCGGTAGATACGGTGTCGTTCGGCAGGCTCAACGAGGAGCTGGGAGAATTTTGTTTGCAAAACAGTCTGATAGAAAGCAGGAGGTCGGGAGCAATAGTTGAACGATTTAAAGGATCAAATTCATGCAGTTTTCTATGAAGAATTTAATTCTCCAAAGATATTTCCTTGCTGGTTTTTAAAGTCAGTGGCTTTGCCCTGGCTCGGCAGTAGCAACTTTTGCTTCAAGCCCTGCTGGGCTTGCAGGGAATATTATAACTAATCTTTCATGGCTTTCCTTAAAATGCTGGTGGAAAAACCTTGATCCTGCTAATTGGTAGAGCCTGGCTAAAGCCTTTCAGTGATTCCCACCCGCCCCCAAATGCTACCAATTCTTATCTTAAAAAAAAAATTGAAAAATGGAGCACGGCAGCAGAGGACCTTGAAAACTTGACAGCTCTTTGAACATATTCCTGTTTCCAGATTAATCTGATATAATTTCCCCCCCAAGCACTTGCAGCGTGCTGCCAGAGCCGCGTTTCTGTGCTGCGGAGCCGGCCGGAGCAGTGGGACGGAGGCTCCAGCGAGGGTCGTCTTTGCCTCGCAATTGCTCCGAGACAGGGGGTGTGACCACTGGCCTCCCATCCTGGCGCTGATTTATGGTTTCCTAAGGAATCTGCTTAGATGAAGTGCTAATCCTGTAGCACTTTATGACAAGAGGTTTGTTTTCTCTTTTTTTTTCCCCCCTCCTCCTTCCTTTCCGTGTGCTGCGAATACATCGGGTTGCTCAATCTGCGGGGAGCTAGGCTGGAAATGTAAAATAGTGCATGTCAAAATATGTAAGTGTCTTTCTCTTTTCATCACTTTACAAAGAGGGGGAAAAAAAAAAGAAAGAAAAAGGAAGACAAAGGAATGCAAACTTTCTAATTTGGTGCCAAGTTATTCTTCTCTTTTTGCAACGTTAACCTTGAAAACTGCAGGCAGAGGAGGCAGCCGTGAAGGGCCCTGTTATTTTTAGCGATGGGAGAGGGTTAAGAGTTGTGGTGTCAGGCAGCGGCACGGCGCTGGGGATGGGTTGGGGCCTCGCAGCACTTGAGCTTACACTGAAAGCATCCAAGTGGAGAAAACATCTCGTCCTTGATGGCTCCGCTGCTCGGTGGCTGCTCTAGTAAATCAACACGAATGCTTCAATACTTGAGAACAGCGCTATCGGAAACAATAGACAGGCCCAGTGATGGATGCTGTGGATATTCCCTCAGAAGCTAAAAAAAGAAACCCTCCGAGACCTAAAATGCCTCTTTGAAATCCATATACATTACCCTAGCTTCCTCACAACACTTTTCCTTTTTGGAAATATTCTGTAAATTTATTGGCTATGAAACAAAAGTACTAAAGCTGAGTCTCTGCAGGAAGATAGACCTCCTAAGGGGAGAAGCTCGACGAAGAATGATTTTGGAGATCACTCTGGAGAAGAGGTTTCATTAAGAGGTCTCTGCTATTATTAACAGCACAAATTCTTGTGGCACGTCTGTGCAACCAAGCCACCTCCATGCACACGGAGCCGCGGGCTATTCCCGGTATCTATATCCATTTTATCTATATCCTGCTCAAGTATCCCTGAGGAGGAGCTGACTAATCCAATATTAACATGTCTTCGAATCTCTATGAAAATAGAAGCAACGTTTGAGAGAACTTTTGGGAGCTGCTTGCATGGAAAGGGCTTTGGATGTGCACCGTGATATGGGTGCAGGCAACACAAGGGACTGGCCACTCGCTGCAAACCTTTTCCTCTTAAGTGGACGTGGAGTTTAAATCTCTTAATTTTCAATATTATTTTAAGTGTCACTTTGGTACTTCCTTGGAGAAAATACCTGAAGTGCTTTCAAAGGGAAAGGCTATTCTTAAAATGATGTTAAGCTTTCATTTGCATCGTTTATATTTGAGCAGGTAACTGGGTTAAGTGTTTGGCCTTTGGCTACGAAGAAAGGAATTCAGGCAGTGGGGAGGAAAATGCTCCCTCTCTTTGGTTTTATTACTGACAGAGTGGTAAAAAACAAATACCTCTTCTAGTGTGTCCTCTGCATAACTCTCGCCCCTGGAATACTGGAAGCCCAGTTTGCTTTTATTGTGGATGAAATGCAACTCAACAAAGACTGGTTTACCACAAAAAAGAAAAACATTTGTTTTACAGAAAAATCTTGCAAAAGCAGGTTGAGATTTGGAGGGTTGGACTTTGCAAAGTAGGAGATGCTTGCATTATAGCGTCGTATCCCTTTGATTAAAAGCCTATTATTACATTATGTGTTATGATAGTATTTTATCCCTCAGATTAAAAGCCTAATGTAAAACGGTGTTTTTGTTGTGGTTTAGCAGGACTTGAGCTAGCAAGGGAGCAGCAGTGGGATGCAACCTCTGCACCAGCCTGCCTGGCTGAGCGTAGGTTTCGCCGGCGATGACACAACACAGAAGTGGTGAAACCTGGGAAACATTTTCCTTTCCAAGGCTATAGGCACCTCTGTCATTCCTATATGTGTGTGTGTCCCCTACCAGCAATTTGTCCCAGAATCTACGCCAAATCTGCAGCTGTTTCCCAGCTAGCACCTCATGCTGAAGCCATTGATGCTCTTTTGATGCATCATTTCTGGTTACCCTCTCCAGCACTTCACTGATGAACTCGGCACATCTTCCTCCTCCGTTCTCTCATGGGTCGGAGATCCAGTGTCATAATCAGTAAGACTGGGGCTTACCAGCTACATCTGTCCTCTTATCAAATCCTGTCCTCTTATTCTGGTACTTGGGGTTATTGGAAGGAGTTTATGGAAGGCCACCTGAATTCTTCCTCGACTGATTTCCACACTTGTGTTGTTTGAAGTAAAACAGCTCCCAAAAACCCCAAAAGCAACTTCAGGCAACTGTAATCAGTCCATATCTCCCTTGTTTGGTGCTTCACAGTTTCTAGAGAAAATTGCTCTGCAATCTGGTAGATCTACCTGCTCAAAACGAGGGCCAGAGTTTCTAGGATCACAGGAGAGGAACAACAAATTTGAATCCCAGGGTAATCAAGCCATCAGCTGTCTTTGTTTTATTAACAGCAGCTGAGCTGTGAGGCATAATTAGGGTAATGGTTTCTGGCTCCAGCTGTGTCTCGCTCCGGAACAAAGAGAGCTCGGCACAGATTTTTATAATGCTCTACACTTTTCCCCCTGCTACTTGGGGAGAATTATCAGAGATTGCTCAGTGTGCTGGAGCCTGTGGTTCAGGTACAAGTGGGCAGTGCTGCTTTCAAAGCAGAGTGTGTCCAAAGCAGATAGGAAGTCTGGGAAGTTGGCAGAACAGTGAATAACACAGGCACCTTGCAGACCTGGTGCCTGGAGGAGGGCGCTGACCACCCTGTGTTTCCTCCAAAGGACTCACTCACATTGTGTCCCCTCTCCTTTCCATACTCTTCTCTTCCAAGTTTTTGACCCCTTCTATGAGAAGTTCTTCTGGAATAGGGGTTGTCATTGGCAAAATCCGCTCTTTGGGGGATGAAAGGAGACACAAGTGGAGATTATCTGATGTCCCACCTAGAGGATTGACATTGGGATGTCTGCTTCTGTTGCGACCTACTAAGCTTGGAGAGGGATAAAAGGTGAAGCTTGATCTAACTGTATTCCAGCTAACAAGGACCAGCTGGGTCACAGAAGAAAGAGGGGGAAAATAAGGTGAAAATCAGCTTGGCCTCACCGGGAGGTGCATGGAGAATATGGGTATTGAGAGGGAAAGTGCAAGTTCCTACGTGTGGAACTGTGGTCAGCAAAGTGCATGGGCGTGCTGGGGTGGGTGGTTAATTTGGGGAGAAGAGGGGCTTTGTTCATTTTTTTTTTAAATTGCTGTAGCTTTGGGTGCTACACAAAAATAATTAAAAAAAGAAAATAGCCAACTGATACCAGCTCTTGTAACTGCATCAAGATATCTAGCAGTCGTCTTAAAGGGCTCTGTCCTGGAATCATTAACTGTATAAGAATCAGTTTAATTCTTGAAAATGAAAAATGCAGGCAGAAACTACAGTAGGTAGCCCTGACAGCCTCAAGAATCCTGAAGAGCAAGATAAGTGCAAATAAATGCATTTGAGACTGGAGCTTGGTGCTATTACCAGTGGTTGTGTTATGATCAGTAGTCCCTGGTGCATGTGTCCCATGCTGTTCAACACTCTGCTTTTCCAACAAGACTCAAACCTTCACCTTTGAATATTCATGAGTGGTTTGTATCTTTTTATTTTATTTTATTTTATTTTATCTCAGTAATCGCTCTCTTTGGTTCTCGTTCAGCCAGGCTGGGGGCATAGACACTGGCTCTTCTCTGCCGGTGCCAATTTTGCCAAGATTGGCAGCATCACAGTCGCACGGATGAGCTCTGAATCCAGCTAGAGCTGTTGTGTCCAAATCTGATGAGAGATTATGACAGGATTACTGCCAATTTTGCTAAACATTTATTTTGATCACTGATTGCTGGCTTTTTGACATATTTCTGTGTTGTCGAGTTGATTGTAATATTAATCCACTTTTTTTCTTCGAAATCAATGTACTAGTTTCAGAAATTAAAGACAGAAAAAACAGAATTTTATAATGCCTGTCCTGGCCTAGTTTTTGAAGTATTTTAACAGGAAAAACTTTTTTCCATATATATTATTAATAGATACAACTACAAGTTTATGCCAATACCAATACTTGAAAGCCTAAATTTATTAATTCAGTTGCGTGTGTTTAATTGTACGTTCATCCACCTGTTAAAAACGACAACAGGAGAATAGTAATAGCTGTGCTAACTTGTCACTAACAAAGTCACCCTAATTCCAACACAAGCAACACACGATTTTTCTTCAGGAAGCACAGATATATTGATGTAGGTGAGGAAGACGTCAGCCTCGTATGTCAGGTGATGAAAAGGTCTCTTTTCCAGCTATTTGCTTATGTGCTCTGATTTTTTTCCATTCCAGGTGATCAGTTTCTTCAGCTCCCGACTGGAGCAAGCTGGAGCTGAGCTGTCAGTGGAGCGAGTTCTGGAGATCATCAAGCAAGGAGCTGTTGCTTTGCCCAAAGACAGGCTGAGAGTAAGTGTGCCCAGGCCTACTGGATCCAAGCACGGGGCTCCCAAACGGTTACATCTATGTGCTTTACATATATGTTGTCCAAACATCCTTTTTCTCTATAGGAAGCAATCTAAGGTGATAAGCATTGGAAGTTGCGGGTATGTTTTAATTCACATTCCTCATTTGTGCCAAACATTTGGGTGAGTTTTCTTGTTATTAAATTGGACCGTGTGGAGGAAATAACATTAGCTGAGGCTAAGGCTTTGTTGATCATGCCTCTAGGTGAAGTCTCATCTTTCCTTACCTTGTTCATTCAGTTAAGCTGTAACCAGACTTACATTATCATCTTTTTTTTTTTTTAATTATCATATTCTTCCTTCTCTAGTGTTCCAGACCTCCATCTAGCTCTGTACAAAGTGCTACAAAGATAAATTTCTGTGGCTTTAGTCTGGGGTTAAGAATAAACCGACTTAGTGAAAATTAATCCAGGACCTGTGAGAGCAGCCAGCATGCCTATGAGCTTTCTAGATAATCCTGAGCAGAGCCCTCTGTTCTCTTTTGAGAATCTCTCAAATCTCATGAGGGATTTACCAACTTGACAGGTTTTATGGAGCTAAAATCCATTAATGGCTATGTGAGGTTTCAGTACTGAAGTCTGTGTAAGTACCTAAGTAAATACATGGGAATTGCGTGTATTTTTTTTAAGTGTGCCACCATGTCACCCCCTCCACTCTGCCAAGTGTATTTTAAATGCCATCTGCTTCCTGCAGAATCATTTTCGTGCATACTCCTTGCTGAGAGGGAGCTTCTTCTCGAGACCCTTTTCTTTCACTGTAACTTTAGGAAATTACCATCTGATAAGGCATACTGGGTATACATGGCCATTGGCGACAGCTGGTAATTTATTTATACCATGGCAATTTTAAAACACTCAGTGGGAGCTGTCTAGCCGGCTGCATGTACTAACGTCTCTCCTACTGTTGCCTCCATCCTCCCTGTCGGAGCTAGTACATGGAGCAAGTCAATCAGACTTAAGTACTTGGGAACAGATTGGTCTAGAGCCTGGGTTTTGAACAGCGGTACAAAAATAGCCCCAATAATAACAGAGGAGTTGCTGGATCCAAAGCCTCCGCTCAGCCCTTCAGCTTGTGTTCTGCTACGTGACGCTGTTGGGAATAGTCAGTAGGAGTGTGTGCAAAGCCAAGGTGCAGCAAAACACCGTATATTTTGCCTTTCCTTCTTGGGAGCTTGCTTTTGCTGTGACAATTCTTGTTAGGAGGCTGCAGTAGTTCCTTCTTGACACAGAGCCATCAGTAAAAAAAAGAAATGTTACTTACAAAAAAATGAACATTTTTCTGGTACTTAAGTGTACCAGGATGACTTACTTGTTGGGTCACAATTTAAAGAAATGTTTTTTTGAGCATGAAATCCCATCAGATTTACTTTTTGTGCATTTACTTTATTGTGCATTACATTTTGTGCAGATTACATTTGTGCATTGTGTATATTACTTTTGTGATATACGGCATCCGAAACTACATGTTTGTCTTGCAGCTTAAGTCAGCAGATGAAAATGTTTGCAGAAGTGTTAAGCCCCTAAGTCCTTGTCAAGCAGCAGAGTACTTTCCATTTTAAGGATGCTGAAGGTGTGACTTGTAGCACTTACCTTTCCTCTAAAATACATGATTTTCAGGGCAGAGTTACCACATGAATGCTTTGCATTCTGACAGCTAATTCCTTTATATTGCCCATTTTCACCTACTGGATTTTCTCCTGTATTTCAAAGCCTTCTTGCTGAGTGTCAGTTTGGTCAGAGCAGGTTCCTCTTCTGAATGGTGGAAAGCTGGGGACACTGACCCCAATGTCTGTAATGTCAGACATGGACTTGTGAGTGCTCACAAGTCCCTTTCTTTGCAAAGCTGGTAGCAATGAGCAGCACAAGCGATTCTCTCTGGTAGCGATTTCACTGCAAATCTTCTGGCCCTCTGTCCTCACACTTGTCTCCAAAGGATCTCACAGTTCTCACCGTTTCTCATGTCTTGCCGCTTCAATCTAAGGTTTTCAGTGAAAGCTCTTCCAAAGCTTGAGAAAGAATCATCTTAAGATCAAGCTGAAGATACAATTACACAGTATGTTGGCAGGAGCAGGCAATTTCTGCAGCTAAGTGAAGGAGAATGCGTTAATCCATGTATCTTTATTATCCGCATAGGTGGG
The DNA here is from genome assembly GCF_003342845.1 of Nothoprocta perdicaria. Classification (NCBI taxonomy): domain Eukaryota; kingdom Metazoa; phylum Chordata; class Aves; order Tinamiformes; family Tinamidae; genus Nothoprocta; species Nothoprocta perdicaria. Next base: position 1,538,944 of record NW_020454094.1, read on the forward strand.
AGCAGCCATACTCATGTTTCATTTGCCTGTACCATGAGTTCCCATTTGTAAGCTCACTCCTCAGAGCTGGAAACCACCTCAATGCACAGCGCAGCTCCTATAGTCTACTGAAAGGACATTATTTTATTGCATATTAGCTTGTGCAAGGCAATTTGGATAGGTGGGTTTTGGATAGCTGTTGGGACCAGCTTGGAAAACATGCAGAGGAATTAAGGGGTCTTCTGTTACGTCAGGGTTGACATGACCCATGTGTAATTACAGCATGAAAAGCTGGGAAAGTTTAATGCTGGGAATATGCAGATTGACTTGTCAGTTAATTGTTGCTTCCTTTGCAAGGCATCCTTGACTTCTGCATACAGCAACGCTCAAAAGCACAACAGACCACACAGAGAACCTGGTCCCACCTCCTCGAAATTACTTAAGCACCTTGAGGGAGGAGGTAGGAGCATAAAGAGGTTAGGATTTGGGGAAAAACAAAATGAGGATTGAAGCAATGCTTTAGCTCTCCTGCCACCCTGCAGCCGTGACCTTGGTGGGTTGCCATGTGTGCAGGGATGTAGCGCACGCAGCTCAGCACGGGAGATGTTCTCACATTGCTTATCTTTGTGGAGGACATGAGCGGCATCGCACCTACCTGCACCTCGAGTGTGCTGCTCAGACTGGGGTTCAGACCTGAGTAGACATCAACTAAAAATAACAGCACTTGGAGCCACGGTCCCGATCTGCGTAAGGCGGCTCCTGGGTTCCGCAGCGCTCCCCGCTGCCGCCCTGCGCTGGGGGCGAGCACGGCTGTTAGCAGCGGCCCTGCGGAAACAGCATCCCTGCGAGCAAAGGGATCCTGCGCCCGCTTAGCTAATCCCAGGTGGGAAACGGAAGCTCCAGCTCATGGTTTTCCCTTGGAGTCCCAAAGCAAGCTGATTGCCGTTCGAGATGAGCCGTGTAATTAACGCTGTTTTAACCATATGCTTTTAACCGTGTGCTGTGCAAGGCGGGGAGAGTCCACGCTGAACAATCAGGCTTTTAGAAGACTTAGGCATAAACAGCCCGATAAAGGGCAGGTGCCAAAGTCGCGAGCTGCTGGTTGCTCCTGCAGTCTGGGGGAGGAGATAAATGCAGTTAATGTGCCTGGGACGGAGGCAGAAGCCACAGTTTGCAGATAGAGCTGTCTCCTTCGCAGACGAGCAGCCCGCAATCCCAGCTCCCTGCATTATTGCAGGAGCTTATTAAAGGCAATTTAGAGATCACAGCGATAGGTGAAAATTGGCCTCCTCCTTTCCTTATTTTTATTTTTTTTAGAAGTTCGCAGGCTGGCTGGCTTCCCCTTGGAGAACTCTCTGTGCTGTCGGGATTAGGGGTGTGAGAGAAGCTGCGCCTGGAGCCCGAGCTGTCTGGCGTTGCCACGGGGAGTTAGCCAGCAGATAACTGCTCTACAATAAGTGGGAAAGCTTGTTTTTGAATGCCAGTTATTGACTGGGAGCTGACGTTTGGGTTGGGGGCCGATCAGACTCAAGAGGCCACATTTAATGTTTCAGAAGAAAACTTCCCATCCACTAAGCCACTTAACGCAAGCATATTTCACTTCTGTGAACGTACTCTGAGTGGCATTTATTCTTCTCCTTTTCTTTTTTCTTTCCTCTCTCTGTCAATTAGTATTTTGTCATCCATGTGCATTTTGTTCGTGTGCTCTTGTTGCATTAGGCAGACGTGCCATTGCACTTTCAGCTTGCACCTCTTTGCTATGCTACCAAATTGAATATTTATCCAAGTGCATTCTAGTTTCATGAGCATTAAAAATTCACAGAATATGTAAAAGGAGCAGAAGTAGAAGCCTTCGGTCTCTTGACACCAAAAAGAGCTTTCCTTTAAGTGTTAAAAGCACTTCTCAGAGGTTTACCTTTTATTAATGATGTCCTTCCAACTTCTTCAACTTCCATGCATTTCACAGGGCTCCGTGGTTGTTTGGCCAGAGCAAGATGCTGGTAGGTTTCACGGTGCAGAATTGCAATCTTCAATAATCTAAATGAATTTTTATGACAGATCTGCAGTTTTTCAGCTTCATATAACTCTTTTTTTGCACTTGTTTAACTGTTATAGCACTGCTTCACTGGCCAGGGCCTTAGGCAGGGAGAGGAGCACAGGGAGGGAGCTGCGGAGATTAGCAGCTCTGCTACAGAGCTCTGGGGCATGGGGCTTAGCAAGAGAGGCAGAAAGCTTCCTAAAAGTAAATTTTTCATCAGAATTCTCCCTGGTATTTATGTGTTTCTGGCTGAAGGGTCAAGGAGCTCGTTGCAGTGGAGGCCGGTTGTGTCTCATCCATCCTCGGGACTGCCAGGAGGCAGGCATCTGTGGTGCCGGCTTCCTTCCCTGACCCTCAGCGCCCGTTAACCCTTCACCTGAAGACGACCAGATTAATTGGAGAAGCGTAGGAAGCGTTTTAAACAAAGTGCTTTTGGGGGCCTTTCCACAGCCCCAAACGTTGGCTAAGAATAATATTTACAGATTGTGTATTTCCTCCTGGCGACTTGCATCCTGATTTGGGATGTCAAACTTGCCTGCTTCCGTTGAGCTGCCCGGCAAGGGATGAGTAATAACTCGTGCTGCACTTGAAGGCATTGCCTTTAGAGGTCAGCTTCTAAGAGACCTTGCGTAGAGACAAATGTATTCCCCATGCCTTGAGAAATATGTTTGTGGGCGATCCATATTCCAAGAAAAAAAAAGATATATCTATGTAGGAAGCTTTGATGGGCCCCATGCTCAGTGAGGAGCTTCTCCGCATGGAGCTGTGAGCGGGCAGCCAGCACCGCCTGCACTCCGATGACACTAGTTAATCTGCAGCTGGGATTATAAACTTGTCTGGCTGAACCAGGGCAGAGCCTCACGCAGGTGCTCTTACCTCAGTGCAAGCCCAGCTGCTCGAGTTGTTGACAGTGAGTTTAAACTAAACCAAATGACACCGTTCTACAAGAAGTATGTCCAAGCAGGCTGTTCGGTTGTTTTAATCCATGTAGTTTAGTTGCACAAAGTTGAGCATAGACAAGATCTAACTTAAGTATATGAATAATATTGCTGAAAAAAATGTGACTATTAGCATGCTTTAAATACCTGAATGCTTCATCATATCGGTGTTCTTCATTTGTGTTGTATTTTGGAAGTTTCTATAAAGAACAATAACATAGCAGCCGCTCTTAATTCCCTAATTCCAGAAATAAGACTTCTGAGGACCAAAACACAGAGCACCTCAGGTATAATTTGGAGAAAAATGCTGCAGACAGTCATTCTTAAGCATAGATATGATAATGCACAGAAATGCTTCCTTTGCAGGACTTGAGTAGCTTGTAAGAACACACTAAACAGACCATGGTAAGCAAGTTTTGCAATAAGGTCCATGTATACTTATTAACAACATTGCAATCCTTAAACTTGTTTAAACTTTTGTTTATATGCTTGATTACTTCTTTTTTTAGCCCTGCAGAAACCAAATGACAAACTAAATTAGTTTTAGCATATGTGTGCATGAAGAGTCTCTGAAATTTGTTGATTCCTTTTGTGACATTTCCATGGGTTAAAATGTATTTCAGCAGTCTTTAGAGAAACTGATTTGTAGCCACATATAATGCAAGTGCTGCTGATGAGCCGGAATAAATCCAAGCAGACTTCCAGTTTCAGAAGTGTGCCTAATAAAAGGTAGAAGAAATCAAGCAACTTGGAAGCTTTAGGGAAAGCAAATTTATTCTGCAGTCCTTAGAAACATAATTTAACTTGAAATTTGCAGTTAATGAAAAACTCTGAAACTTCACATTACTGAACATAAGGCATTTAAAGGGTTGGCATGAGTTGGTGAGTCACTTATACAGCGTATTTCTTTATTTATTAAGGATGTGTTTTGAATTTCTTAACGAAAAAGCACCCAAAACTCTTGGTACAGTGGCCATTCCAGCAAAGGTTTGCATGGATTTTAAAAACAGAGCCTGCCAAGATTTGGGCTCTTTGTCAGTATGGCCAAGCCCTTTTGCCCATAAGGTCATGGCTGAGCTGGAGATGCTGTGTGTTTGCCTGGGGCCACGTCTGGGAGCTGTCGTGTGTAGCAGGGTGCTCCCAAAGTGAGCTGAGCTCGTGTTGTAACCCATGCCATATTCCTATGTTATTCTCAGGGTGATGTGCCACATGCCACAGGTGATGTTCCGAGTGCCCCGTGCTCTGGGTGTCCCTGCTGGAGCAAGGAGGTTGGACTGGATGAGCTCTAGAGGTCCTTTCCAACCTCAACCATTCTGTTTCTCTGATTTGAAAAGGGGAATGTGCTCCCCATCTCTCCCCAAGTGTCTTCCAGCTATGCAATTTCTGCAGGGCTATATTTTTGTTCACTTTTTTTACGCCATGATTGAGAAGAGGGTCCTCCAGCAGCAATGCTCCTGAGAACCCAGACAGCTTAGGTCTCCTTTGACATAGCAGCAGTCAGTCAGTTTTGGAATTAAAACAGTATTTTAGCTTTAGTTTATTGCAATGGTTATAAATTCTTCCATGGGAGTGGAAAAAAATAAACAGCAACTTTTGGCATTGTTGACAAGGACCAGGGAGAAACAGCTCTTTTCTTTTACTTGTCTTCCTGGCACCCGGTTAGAAATACACTAAGACTTTTCTGACACCTCCCTATCGAGGAGTAATATAAACATCATTGCAGCATCAGCATAGGAAAATATGCATTAGCAAGCTCTTGAATAGTTCTTTAAACTATTTCTCATGTAGTATCAGTTTCTTACTGTAAAGGAGCCAAAATCCTTTCCAGCAGAAAATAATAACCATGCTTTTAACTTGGAGAGAGCACTCTATAAAATTTTCCTTTGTAGACTGAGAGTGAATGGAGCGCTTCAGCCTTGTTTTCTTCCTCGTCCTTGAAACGTTCATCGCTATATCCTAGCATTTTAGAGATCCCTGGGAAAAAATCTCTGTCTTGCTGGAATTTTTTTGCCGTTGGCCTCAACAGGCTAAAGATTTCAAGCCATATCTTCACGCTTCGGAGACGTTACCAGGCCAGGAGTCCCAGCAGCTGCCTAGGATGTCGCATATCTCATGCTGGGGAATGCATGGCTCATACTGATGGGGATTAATTAGGGGTGGAGAGAGTCTGTGCTCTGCTTTTCTGCATCGCCTTCCTCCAGCTTCTTCCTTTGCTTCGGCTTTGTGGAGGTGACGTTGATTTAGCAGTAGCCCGTAAAGTTGGGAAGATGGATATTGTGTGTCGTCTTTGTCGCTTTAAAGGACAACATGGGACTGGCTTTTGCATTGTATCTTTAAAGGTGGAAGGAGACCAGTCTAATCCCTTAAATCTACACTTTGGTGGGCTGCCAGCCTAAGCTGTCCATGCCTTGGAGGACAGTCATGCTCTAGACGGCCTTAGTGGTCAGCTGTCTGGTTGAGATTTCTTGTTGACCACGTTCATCTGGTCTGTTCTGGCTCTGTGCCCCGTGCAGCTGAAATGCTGCTGTTTGGTACCAAACTCCAAGGGCATCGCCACCCATTTTACCCAGTTATTCACATGCTGCTCCAAAGTGCTGCCATCTCGTTTTAAACCCGGTGCTCTGGGTGAGCTCAGGAGCTTCAGACAACTTGGTTTCACTTGAGGACACTCAGCAGGCTGGAACTGCAGTGGCTTGAGAGCAGGCAGCTGGTGGAGCAGAGAGTTGGAGTTAGGTGTCTTGTAACTGCTGGACTGTTGGTCTCATGGAGCAACAAGCGTGTCTTGATTATCCACTTCTGTCTATCTATCTATCCACTAATCTCTATCTATCAATCTCTATCCTGAACTTGCCAGCAAAACTAAAGATGCAATAAAAATGAATCCACTCACACTGGTGCAGGACAAGCAAAACATCTCCCTAGCTTCCCCAACCTCTTCTTTCCCCCCCTGCCCTCAATTTTGTTTTTCGGTGCAGTTCTGCTTCCCAGCGAGCCCTCGAACCAGCAGCACCTTCTCCCTGGAGCTGGGACGTCTGGGCGAGCGGGGCAGCTAATCAAGTGCAGGTGCCCCTGCTATTACAAGCCTGCAAGCCACTTGAAAAGTTACCCAGGATTTTTGTAATGAAGGGCCTGAAGTTATTATTTGAGCTATTTTCTCCTTTTATCTTCCCTTCAGGGGTCATCAGGCAGCATTAGTTATTTATTTATTTTTACAAGCTCACGCTTTAGCCGTTTAAAAGTTTGCCTCATTGGGTGGCGAAACTGCTTGAGTTTCCTGCAAAGACATTGGAGCTGTGACTCAGTTTGTAATGGTATAAAAGGGAGCAAACAGCCAGATGAACTCAGCTTTAGAAGACAGTGTTTAAGCACCGCAAGGAAAGCACAACTGAGCTTGCACACGGGCACATTTGCCACTTTGCAATTAGAGCTGGTATTTGCTGTTTGCATGGCGTAAAATTGGTGGGGGTATTTTTGAAGATCACTTTTTGGACCCATCCCTCTTAGTTTAAAAGCGGGAATTGTCCAGCTGTGGCGTCCGACTTTGCAAGACTTTCGCAAGACTCGTGAAAATCTATCCCCGCTCGCCTGCCTCTTGCCAGAATATATCTGTATTTATCCTTTTGCAGTTGGTTTTTCCCCGTTAAAACGGCATGGGAGGGGGATTCTAAATACCTTAGTACACATTCCCTCCTAGCACTGGGCTTCAAATTGCCCTAAACCGTGGCAAAGCTGCAGCGATTCCGCGGGCCGCGCGGCGCCGATAAGGCCCAGACAGGCCGGAGCCCCGCGGCGCCCGCGCTTATCGCCCGGGGAAGTCGCTCGTGGGAGACGCCGGCCCTGCCCCGGCTCCCGGCTGCCTCCTCGCACGGACACATCCCCTGATCCCAACCGTACCGGGATTTTAGCGTTGCTGGATGGGAATTGGCTGAGCTAGAAGAGGGAAAATGAAGATTTGTTTTGTTTTGCAGGGAGGTTTTCAAGTAGGTGGTTTTTATTGAGCTGACAACAAAAAGTACAAATAGGGTGCGTTTTTTTTTCTGAGTTTATTGCTGGATTTGCAATAAACTTTTGCTTTATCCTGTGACAGACTTGCGGGCAGCAAAGTATATGTCAGTATACTGACATATATTAGATTTAGTATTAGATTAAATTTAGTATTAGGTTAGATTTAGTGTATGTCAGTGAGAAATAAATCATTGCTATTTTGTATATATAAGCTATGCATATATGTGTGTGTGCATGTTTACATGTATATATGTGTGTGTGTACATGTTTACATGTATACATGTGTGTATATGTGTGTGTACATGCACATATATAATGCATATACACGTGTGTGTATATTCATGCACATATATAATGCATATATATGTTATACATGTATATTTATGTACACTTAGAGTGATTTGTGCATTTTGAAAAATGCATCGCTATCAAATACCAAGCGCTGCCTTAACTCCCTTAGCCCCGTTCCAGTGTTGGATCCTTCCTCCCTAGACAAGGTGATGCTGAAACGCGCCTGTATCAGCATGCTGATAAATGCTGGAGTGCTCCAGTGTGAGGTCCTTGGTGTCTATAAATGAGAAGCTACTGCTGGGCAAGGCCCAGGAGGTGCCACCGTAGGCACCAGCATTCAAATTCACCCCTGCTTTTCACATGGCCAAAACCAGGGAACCTGTTGCGGTCCCCAAAGGACTGTTGTTACCATCAGGAGCTTGACACCGTTTCACCGGGTATCTGCCTTCGGGCCCTGTGCAATATCTTCATTTTCCTCAAGGTAAGCGACTGGCTCATGATGGACTAATGGTGGAGAAACATCTGATAATAATTTAATTATATAACTGCAGATCCAGTGGATGCAAGCCTTACATGCAGGGCTAAGGCTTTCATTGACCTCAGCATTGTGCTGGGGATTTTTCCGAAAATCCAAACTATGATGTATTTTGGCCACCCCTCTTTACATTCTACTAGCAATTTGCTCCAAGCTCTCTAGGGAATCCGCTTCCAGGGAATCAGCTTGCTTGCACGGAGGACTTTTGCACATCCTTCTGGAATCCGGAGTGGCAGCTCTCGTCCAGCCGTGGAGGAGCGGAGCAGAACAGGGTGTTGCACAAGCGACTGCAGTCAGCGTAATCCCGCAGCTCAGGAATGAGCTGCCCTGGCCAAGGGAAGCCCAAGGGGGGGCTGGCGCAGGACACTCCTCGTCCCCAGCTGTTCTTTGATGGAGAGGGGAATACAGACCACGAGGTTTGGTATCTCTCCCTCCACCACCCTTGGAAAAATCTTCCAGTTCCCTTCTGGAACTGCAGTTTGGGTTCAGCTGCTTCGTTACAGAGTAATTGCCCTCTTCACAAAACAGGATAATTACACCGGAATGAGATCACCTTCTGCACGTACCGGCGTTATTTGGGAAGAGGTATTTGATAATAAAGCCAGGCAGGTCAGCTCTGCGCAGAAGCCTGCCTAGCACTTTGATTATCCAAAACCAGTCTTAAGGGGGGAAAAGAACTTTAAAAGTTCAGATGACAAAGTGCTCTCTCCTCAGCAGGGAGAAATGCATGTTCTTAGGCAAATTCTTCACACCAAGAGAAATATAAAAAGCAGAATAAACCACTCTTGGAGGGATGAAACGGGCAGCACGAGAGCTTTTCCTGCCACGGGCGGCGCGAGCCCCGCGTTTTTGCGGGAATGATCCCGGCTCCGCAGCCGCCTGGCTGCAGCGCAGGACTGAGCCCCCGCTCCAGCCCTGGAACCGGCCGGGCTGATTAATGCTCCAGCCTTGCCCGTGGCAGCCTCTGCATTATAATTAACTGCTTCCCATTAAGGCACCAGATGAGAATTCATGCAGTTACATGCAGAAGCTTTAGAAGGTGGAATAGTGTCCTATAACAACAGTTATTAAAGGCTGGGTTTTTTTTTTTTTCCCTTCTTTCTTTCTGACCCAGGATTAGTCCATCAGGAAACTATGGCTGTTGTAAACTTCAGAATTCCTTTGAACCTGAGTAGGAGCCGAGCTGGGCTCTGAGCAAAATAGCGAGAAGGTGGAAGGAGCATTAGGCAGTTCCTCAATGAACCGGCTGCCTAAGAAATAAGAAAATTGTTTGTGCTTAAAATTCATAATTATGTTTAAAAGAAAAAGGATAGCAAAGCAGAAGGAGCAAGCAGTGGCAGTTGTGTCGTGAAGGCTGGTTGCCTCTTCACTCCTAGGTAACGTTTGCAACCAAACGGGCAACATACCAGCTGTAAAATGTGTTGTATGGAAATACCCAGATAGCAAAATGAGTTTTTTTATTTAAAAAAGAAAAAAAGAAAAAATGCAGTTCTTTGTGCACCCTGTAGGGAGCAGAAAAATATTTCTGCATCCTGACTGAAGGGGAGTCCTTTGCAAGGGTTGCCTGCTTCGTTGACTAGAGGTGTGGTGGTGCTGTACCACGGCACCAGAAGCATGAGCAGGGCCAAGTGTCTCCCAGGCAGGGTCCACCCTGCAATGAAAAGCAGCGTGAGCAACATGGTTTGAGGGGAGGAAAAGAGGTCGGTGGTGACGTTTTCCTGCTGTCCCCCCAGTATTGAGAAATGCAGGCTCTGGTGTTCTGCCAGCTCATGGAGGAGAGGGCTCAGAAGGTGAGATGCGGCCTCCAGTCACTAACAGCAGCACGAGGTACCAAGAAGGGAGAACCAGATATTTCTTTATGTGCAAATGGAAGTCTGGTCTCAGCCTTTTGTTGCAATGTGAAATAGTTGACAAAATGGGAAATGAATCTGGTTTCTCCATGGGAGTTCTTGAGATGCTGCAGGCCATGCAAAGGCACCTACATTACCTGCCATTGATTTGGCTGTGGAGTTAAAAAAAAGAAATCCCCATGAGAATGAATGGGAATTCTCTTACTCCATGGGAATAAGCCGATAGACTGAGCAGAAGAGTTTAAACTTTACACGGACAAAACGTAGCATGGACCAGTCCATCTCTGGGTATCGCCACCGGTCACACGAAACTGGGTTATTTCGTGAAATGTTGGTTTAAGGAAGCTGCTACAAGAAGGAAAAAGCGTACAAGGTTGAAGGAAAACACTGAGGAAGAGAGAGGGCTTTCCTCACATGGAGAAGACTCTGGAACTTCCCATGGAACTGGAGCTCCAACGCCGCTAAATGATGTTTTCTGCACGTGCATTTCTGCAAGCCCCTCCTATTCAGCAAGCCTTAATTCCACCTTAACTTTGGAGGGCAACCCAGAGTTTCCCATCTTTGGATGGCTTAGCAGCCCCTGAACTCCCCATCCACAACGTGTCCATGGGGACTCAGAGACAGAGCTCCAAATATCACCCCCAAAACCGCCCTATGGACACTGAGTTTTCAGGACATTTTTTGCCACGACCCAGTCTGCATTGCAGGTGTGGTGCAGCCTTCCTCACCTAGCTGTATATGTTGTTAGCGTGGTGGAAAGGCTGGTGCCACGCGTGCTGCACTGCATGACACGTTGTTTCCAATATCTTTCAATTTCAGGCAAAGCAAAGTAAAATTATGCTGAAATGCTCTGACATTTTTTTCTCTCCTCTGATGAGAGCTATTTCCCCCCGTGCATTCATTTGCTGTTGCAATAGGCAAGGTGGCTAAAAAAGAAAGTTCCATTAAAAATGGATTTATTCATTTCTTTAATTCTATTTTAATATCATTTTTTCCTCATTTCCCTCCTTTTTTCCTTCCAATATAATGTGGCTGAGGTTAAATTCTAAAATTTGGTCCTAGAAGCTGCAAGATTTGGAGAGTTGATGAGCAATTTAAAACAAGGTAAGGAACAGAATCAGTGCAGCCACATTTCAATTAAGCTGGTCCTTTTGCTCTTCCACTTTCAGGATTTAGGTGTCTCCTCTGGATTAGTCATCTAAATTAAGCTTTCATGGCATATGGTAGATGGAGAAAAATATTCCTCAACTCGTTTCTGCCCTGGTTGACAGATGAACTAGGTAATGGGATATAATCTCTCCCAGTTTTGTGATTCGACACGTTTTCACTTCTGTGGTTATGCTTAAATCAGGGAACCAAAATAAGATTTGAGTGTAGCATATAAATCCTCGAGGCAATTACAGCTTTCGTTGCAGTGTTGGGTTGAATGCAAACAGCGTGAATGTTATAGATATCTTTTAATTAAATGCATGAATTAAAGAGATGTCTGAGATACAGTCACAGCTCTAAGTGAGAACGTGGAGGAAGCTGGCTTTGTGTTCCCCTCCGGAGAGGGCTGCATTTATTCCTTGCATGCAACTAGGTAATTCCTACTGAGTGTTGGCACCAGGGTGGCCGCTCCAGACCCACCATGCAGAGGGGAAGGGGACAGAGGTGCTGAATCCCGGAGGGATGTAGCAATGTTGGAGATAAATGGCTCCCTGGAGCTACTCAGCTCCTCACCCTCTTCCTTGGGCACTCCAGGAGGACACAGTTGTCATTGCCACCGATCCGTCATGTTTACAGCCTGTGGATTAAAGCGCTCCCTGCGGCGCTGCCCATTCGGCCGCTTGCTCCAGTGCAAGGAGGATATTTGGGCTCCACGCGCCCCACGGGGCCACATCCACCAGCTGCGCTTTGCACTTCACGGCCACTGTTACTTAGAAGTGTGACTTGCAAAACCAGCTGCAAGGAGCCCGTTGCATGAGCAGGTCTTACCCAAAAAGCCACCAGCAGCGAGGGAAATGAAAGCAGCAGCTTAAACCAAGCTGGCGGAGGGCAGACAGGTTGCAGATCCAATCCCAAATTCGTTTGCTGTCTTGGACCCCTCTGCAGTGATAGCAGAGAGGAAAGTGGTCCCAGTTGTCCAGGGAGATGTTGTTTTGGGCTTGGGTTGATGCTGCAGCATTGCACGAGTTATGGGCAAACGCACGCTGAGAACTGGCCTGCAGAGGAGCAGCCAAACGGAATCCCCTCCGTATCCGTAGGCCCTTTTAAAACCTTGCTCCCGTGAATTTTCCTTCATTGCAAAAGTTCTGCATTATAAGCACTCAACTAAAAGAGTGCAATTCCCTTTTCTGAAAATAATTGGCATGTATAATCCACGTGATGTCTGGAGCATTGGTTGATGTTGATAGTGCTTTTGCTAGTGTTTTTGCTTTGGAAAAGGTGGGTAAAGGGAACACCGGACTGTAATTTTATCTAGCAGCCTGACCAGAGATTGTAACCTGGATGCGTGAGTTAATTCTCTTCTGCTGCCTCTTCAGCAGGTCTTTGGCAAGGCTTTAACCATTAAAGTCCTTTTCTCTCTTGGTTTATGTAAGCCCATTTCCTACCAATTAGCACTTTCCACTGCCCGGGTGAAGCCTGGAGCCCTCGCGCTGCTCTTAGCTGTGCAGCACTCGCTCTTGCTCGTCAAATTTAACATTTTGTGCTTTGGGCAGAGGCATCTGAACATTGGACATACAGATTTAAGGTAACTGATTTTTTTTTCAAGACCTTTGAAGAGTTGATTTTTTTTCCTTCTCTTTTATACAACTGCGAAAGTGTAAAGTTCCCAACTGTGTTATAGAAGTGAATTACGGAAGGTGGCAGATTTTCAACTGTCCCGGTTATAAAATGCTGGATAGAGCTAATGCAGCCTTGGATCTATTTTGTTTGCAGGAGATGGGGTTTAGGTTTATGTAGGGGAATTGTTTATTCTGGGGTCTTTTAAGTTTTGCAAGCTTCAAACTTGCAAGTGGTTTTGAGGCTTCTGGAATCGGGGAGTAGTGGAGCCATTCCTCAAGTGAGCTGATAAGCTCTGATAAGCCCTGTTCTAACAACAATTCCATCAATTCTTGCAAGTGGAGTCCACGGATGGGTCCTTGGGCTAGAAATCTTCCTGTCGGCTTGGGACGATAGCCCTGCAACATGTAGGAGGAGGTCAGCAGTGCTTCGTGTGCAGTTCTGTCTCTTCTGAAGCTTTTCTCCTGGTTTTGAGTTTTTCTAGATGGACCCGATATCCCTGAAGTTGATCAGGGATCGCTCTGTTTTCTCAAACTAACCTGCGTGGGACACGGGGAGTATGGTCTGTAGGTGCCCGTGTGTCTCTCCCAAGCCTCCCTGCTTCTGCAGTGCCACCCTAGTCAACTATGGGTGAAGGTCACCCCCGCTTTGAGCCTTCTTCTGTAGGAAGGAGGGAGTCCTGGTGCTGTGTGCTGTGCTCTTGGAGAGTTCACACATTAAAGATGTGACTTGGGAGACAAAAACAGATTCTATGCCATGACAGAGATTGATGGCCATTTATTGGCAATATCTCCTAGCTGTAAGATGAAAATAAGAAGCCAGCCAATATCCGTGGGCATCTCTGACCCTCTAGATGGACTTCCAAGTGGTCAGTGTTTGCGAGCCTATGCTGCAAAGAAATGCAATCTTTTCTTTCTAGCAATCTGGTGCTCCAGAAAGCTTTGCCCTCTGACAGAATTGCTGCAAATATTTCACTTTCTTTAAATTATTGCGTCTTCACCGATAAGCATCTTGGCACAACTGTTGGGTTGATTTTTCTCCCCAACTGACCAGGAGTTGGGAAACTCCCAAACTTTGGGAGTTTCTCCCAAACTGCTGAACTTTGGGCAGAGACATGCCCGCCCCTCCGGCCTGACAAGCCTTAGGGTGCAAGTTCACTACTCACACCTTGCAAGTTTATTTTAATGCAAGTCTTATTTTAACGTGGGTGTGTGCAAACCCTTGCTCCTCGTGGTCTGGAAGCGGAAGCAACGCATCGGTGAGCCCAACTTGCCAAAACATTTGTGTCTCTGCAGACAAACTTCCCCGTTCTGCTGGACGAGGAAGGTCACATCTCGTTACACGAGTGCAGCTTAATCTGTTTACTGAGTTTTACTCCCTGGGAAAAACATTGCTCCAGCTCATGCAATAGCTTAAACTGTGCAGGACGTTCAACCTGGGCATGCATTTTTGAAAGTAGCATTTCTGGGTCGTCTTCAAAATCTGATGCACTCCAGGTCATCGCTCTTGGTCTTTACGAGTTTGCACCTATTCCTTAGGCAGGGTTTTGAGCAAAATGTGCAGCTCTTGCTTAGTCTAGAAGATTTCCTGTTTGCTCCCCTTGTCTCCCCAGCGTAACCTTCCACCGCGCTGTCTAGTCTTTAAGCCTAGAAAATATATGAAGATGGTATCAGGCAGGTGTGACATAATAACCCGTGCAGACGCCTCTCCGAAGTCGTGTTGACTTTCGGTCATGAGTCCAAGAGAAGTAGCATGAACCTAGAGAGAAGCAGTGAGAGATGAAATAGCTTTATCTCTCACGAAGAAAATAAATAATTGCAAAAATCTGACCTGCCAGTGTTTTGGAGCAAGTAATCACAAATGTTTTCCAGAAATGGTGGAAAACTGGACGCTGTCAGAGTACCTAAATGCTTATATATGCTTGCATACCTATGAACACATATATATATTTCTATTAAATATTTCCATATGTATGTGTGTATATCAGGAACAAGATGCGAGGCTGAACTATTTTCAAGACTCAATCTGATGCAGATGAGGATTTGGGGGATGAGACCTGAAAGTGGCACCATGGGTTTTGCAGACACATGGAGATGTTCATTCTCGGCCCCAACTAGTTACAGCTCAGTCTTTTCGATGTGGTGCAGGCTCCAGAACTAAGCCTTGCTGTACCAAAATTACCACCTTTGGCCTAAATACTCATTAGGACACCTACACCAAAGACTCGTTATTGTGTCACTCTAACCCCATGTTATTACTGCTTAGCTACAGTTTTCTGAAACACATGATTTGCCAGCATGTCATTAGGGTCCCAAACAAGGTTCACAGTAAGATTTTTTACGTGCATACAGCTGGCTCAGGAAGACTTTGAGGCTTCTGATTGATGGCAAGTCAATGAGAATTTGACTCCGATGTGCGTAAAACTCTTTTGGAAGTGCTACTTTTCTCCTCAAGCAGGCAGGTGCTTTTGAAAGTACTAGCTTGTCTTGGCTTGCTGTCTCAGAAGCAAGAGTTTCATACAGAGTACTCAAGGAAAAGAAGATTCTCCAGTTTTGTGTTAATGCAATCCTTTGATTTCTTTCTTTTCTGTACCAACTATCTCATTCCTTAGATAAGGACTGCTTCCATGCAGTAAAATCACTGAAAAGCGAAGACAAAGAAAAGCAAAGACCTCAGAAATGTCTCTCAAAGCTGCTCCTTCCCCCTTGCTTATGTGTTATCATGGACTGGAGGCCATCCATTGACATGACATTGCGGCCTCTCAGCCCCTCTAATGTTGAATTTGTGGTGGAAGGGTTTAAGTGTTCCTCAATGTACAGCTGAAGCAGCTGAGCTTTAATGCCACCGGGCTGCCTGGAGCTGTGCCAGGTGCTGCTGGCTGGTCGTGATGCTATCTCCCCAATCGTTAACTGAAAAAAAGGAGAAAAACCGATGTTGTTGAGCTCTTGTGGTGGCAGAGTTGTTGCAGTCGAGCTCTACATCTGTTCATCGGACTTCCTGTGGGTTTTCATCGAATCGTATGATTGACGGCTCAGACAGTCTGCAAAGGTTTTGGTCTGTCTAGTTTTCTCGCCCTGTCCCAACCACTAAATCTGACTTCTGCTTTGTCTGGCAGAGCACACAAGATAGGTTGCTGCGGTAGGTTGATTCCGCGGAGCTGATAAGCGGCGTCTGTTTAAAGCCTGCCGTTCGGTCCCAGCGCTGCCGCGGGCTCTGAAGCACCCAGCGAGCACGGGCCCGGGGAGGCTGCTTGGAAACTAGCTCCAGGCTGGGCCATGGCAGGGTCCAAATGCGAATGATGGCTCTGCAGGAGCCGTTAACTGCTGCTTTGCCTTGCAATTTGGGGGATTTTGTTAGCTGTGGTAGTCAGTGGAAAAATAAAGGGAAAATAAAAAGCTCAAACCAAACCCAAGAGCATGAACGTGTCACCCGCGCTGTCCCTGTGTTTTCCAGGAGTGCTCTGAGGGCCCCCAACCCGGCTGGTTCACAGCTCTGCTGAGAAGGGCTTCCCTTTGCTCGTGTGGAAGCCCACGTGCCAGAGGGGAATGGCACAGAGCTGTGTGCCGACCTGCCTTGAGCCACCGTATGGCAAAAATCCTAAAGCTTCATGGCAGTGGGGAAACTTTTCACGTGGTGTTTAATGCTTGCTGGTCTGAAGTGTTTTAAAGTCAGTCCAGCAAGTCAGAAACGTTTCCAGGTGGCTTGAATGTGACGATCTTAAGATTATTCTGTGTCACTCATGTTCCTCTTATCTCTCTCCTTAAAATCTTGTTAGCCTTTGTATGTTCCCAAGCTGCAGCACGATCGAGACAAACACCCAGTGTGATAAGGTGATTGCAGTGATTGACTGTCGTTAATTGGACTTTGATTATTAAATCACTACAGTGTGATCACAAGAGATGGCAACATTGATCAGTCTGAAGAAAAGCATAGTAATAAAATCAATACATGACAGTTATTACCTGAAAATACTGAAGCTATCTAGCTTATTTTATGCAGCCCTTCAGGCAGAGAGATGATGGCACGGTGAGAGCAGAGCACCTCTGATGTAACTACTGGAATTTCTAATAAAACAATTTAACTTAGCACTTTAAAGTTAAAGATGACATTTATTAAGATACATAAGAATCCAAAGTGGTCCCAGACTGGTGCCACAAGTGTTTGCAAAGCCAGTAGTAATAAGCTATGGCTGTGAAGGTGGAAAAAAAATCATCAGTGTCTAATTCCTCTGCAATTAGCGTCTTTAATCACTTTTTTTTTCCCTTCAGCCTCTAAGGGCCTGCTCCATGCTGCAGTGCTGGTGTGCAGCCACCTTTAGGGTAACGGATGACAGCTGTGTAAGGGCTTTTCTCTGCTAGGAAGTGTTACGGTGGTTTAGTCGTGAGGTTTAACCAGTCATTCTGCTGATGCAGTGCTGAACTGAGCACGTTTCTGTCTACGCTGACCACAAGTCAGGAAGCATTTAGGAGGGAAGTGGGGAAGATTACATTGTGGATAAGCAAGGTAGGATATCGGTTTAAAGAAAAAAAATGTGCATATATATGTTATATATATATTTATTACATTTATATATAACAGATAAGGTCGGGATTGGGGTGAGGCTGAGCTTGCCAAAGGAATCCCAGTGCCCCTGAGAGGAGTGGCAGGGGGCTAAAGTGGGATAGCTTGGGAATTGGAAAGCCAAAAGGGAAAGGAACGGAGGATATTGGTAAAGAGGAGGATCTCGCAAGGCAGAAAAGTCCTAGCAGGAAGCTTAGGATGAGAAGATGAGGAGAGCTGAAATAAGGGAATATTTGTAGGGATCTTCAAGGTGCTTTCCTCAGGAGGATTACCTGAGGAGAAACCCAGCAAGGGCAACAGGGGTGGGGATGCAGTGGTAAAAGAGAGGTGATGCTTAATGCTGAGAAAAGAAAGAGGAAATGGGAGGGGAAGAATTTTGCCTGTAGGGGTGAGGAAAAAGAAATTGTGGGTGAGTGCAAAATAGAAGATGGGATAAAGAGAGACCATGGAGACACAGGGGCTGAGCTGGGGAAGGGAGTAGACTAGGAATTGAGGGTGAGTCTAGTGGGGAACTAAGACTGAGGAAGCAAATGATGTGGAAGGTTGAGCAGAATGGTCAGAACAGACCGGGGGAGAGAGGTCATGGAGAATGGCTTGAGGACACCCAAGAGTCGTGGGAGAACTTCTGTGCCCCAGACTGTGCGTGTCACCCTGAGGAAACGAAACTCAGCCGTGCACCCATGACTACAAATAGGCTGGGGTGCAAAAGTTAAAGGAGTTGCCCGGAAAGCCACGTGGCCACAAAAGGCCCCTCGGAAGGGTCTCATACCCCAGCCCAGGGAAAGGGAGTGTGGTGAACACGGGGAAGGTGATAGGGTTTCCCTCCATTATTAACGGGCAGAGAGGCTCCTCAGCCAGTGCCGCGCTTGTTCTGATCATGTCACACCGTCGAGTTTATTCTTAGTCTTAGCCACAGCCTTATAAATAATAAAATGGGCCCTGTTTTATCTTACCCCAGTGATCATTGTAATGCGGCTTTTCTCTGAGGCTCTGCCAAGCTTTTGACACAGGCAACATTTAGAAGCAGGCGATATGATTGAATAGCTCGATGTAAAAATAGGCTCAGCTCTGCCCCAAAACACGGGCCCAAGCTGCGGAGGAACCTGTGAGCAGAGCTGCAAATAGCATCTCCCAGAACCCACCCACGAGTCTGGCCACTCTTCCGTCCTCCCCCCTGCTTCCTGGGAAAAGAACCCTTCTGTCCTGGAAACTTCTATATTGGGAAAGTCAAGGAGAAATAGGAGAAGGATAAAAAAAAAAAAAAGAGTTTGCCATTACATTGTGCTTTCTTGAAAACACCTTGCAAACTGTGTGTGTGTTTAGGAGCTTTCCAAAGGAGTGTCCTCCTGGGGAGCGGAGCGCAATTCACAGCAGAATCCTTTTTGGAGAGGACTGAAATAAGCAGGTCTGGATGTGCACAAGCAAGAAGGCTGTAGCAGGGTCCCTGTAAATAAGTTCTCTTTAAGACCTTTGTAAAGGATTCACGTGGCCAGTCTGTGCTGACAGACAAACTGAGGGCGAATCCAGGGGTAAGAAGTGTGACCAACAGCCAAAGGGCAAAACACAGTGTGCCAGGGGAGCATCCGGCTCAAAGGTGGAGTTATAAATAATCTCTTTCTCCTTCATGGTCAATGTTTTCTTGCAAGTCTAGCAGTTCAGCTCCTTGCATTATTTTTTTTCTCCAGCGCCTGTGTGGGCTGCCTGTTTGCAAACCTCCCTTCAATGGGCTCTTGTTTCTCCTTGCAGAAGTTTCCCGAGCTGAAGTTCAAGTACGTGGAAGAGGAGCAGCCGGAGGAGTTCTTCATCCCCTACGTCTGGTCCTTGGTTTACAACTCGGCCGTGGCCCTGTACTGGAACCCCCGCGACATCCAGCTCTTCACCATGGACTCAGGCTGAAGGGGCGGCCGCCGCGGCCAGGCCAGCTCGGCTCCAAAACCCCGGCCCGGCCCCACATCTGAATACCTGGTCCCCTCCAACCCCAAAGCTTACGGAGAGCCAAGGTCACTGCTCGCGGACACTGCGGCTCCGGCGTCGCGGCCATGAAGACCTGGCCTTGGAGGCCACGTTTGTATTTATAGCCCCCTCCCCTCGAGCTTGTTTGATGAAGATGAGGCCTTACACATGGGGTGTGATGTTCCTGCCTGCCTCAGCGCTGACTGCTCCTGCAGCTTTGCCGGGCTGCATGTGGGAGGAGACGGCAGGAGCTGCGATTTGGAAGTCACGTTTGCTTTTTCCTTTCTGTAAAGCGAGGCAGCTTCTTTGGGCCAAGCTCTGCTGGCTCCTGTGGTGGGTGTCTCCAGCCCCAGGGCCGCTCTTGCTTTGGGAGGCACCGTCCCGGCTGCGGTCTCCAAAGTGGTGTCCCCCTTGTCATGCCAGCAACTAGCAAACGGCTTATTAACCAAATTAGCTCTGCAGGCACGTGCAAAACCCCCCATTTTGATGCCACAAAGTTGGTGGGAGGGTTTTCAATAGCGAGTCCTTCTCAGTTTGGCAAGTGCTGCTTAGAGAGCTACAAGTCCTGGTGCTCAGAGCAAAGGCCCTTGCTCTGCTCCACCTCGGGAAGTTGAACGCATGCATGGATGTCCAAAGAAAATAGTTATGAGATTGTAAAACAGGCCAACGTCCTGTAAAAAGGTGTGTCGTGGTGGGGATCCCCGGGCAAAATGCCATGTTGAAAGTTCCCTGTTTGCCCTTGCAGGGTTTAGGGCAGAAATGTAAATTTCCCTGAATATAGAAAATTGTTGTTGTTTTTGGAAGTGTCCTTTTCTGACGTACCTGGCTTAAGGCAAATAATCCCCAAACAGTCTCTGCAGTTGGAAAAGCAAAGGAAATGGACTGGCCGGATTTTGAGAGAACATCTCATTTTTCAAAATGGCCTTTTTTATTTTTTTCGTCCCTGGGGAGGCTCCTGGCCATGTTCGCTCGCACGGGGACACAGGCACTGTTGTCATCCCAGTGCTGCTGAGTGTCACCAGCACGTTGCATGCCAAAGCATAGAGATCGGGAAGACCATTCCTCAATGTATATGATGAATCCTTATATTCCCTATATTCATTGCCTGCCCCAGCATGTCCTGCTTACAGAGCTGAAGCACAGGGTGCACTTGCTTTCAGACAGTCCTGAGTGGCTTTTAGGATCATTTGCACTCTCTTTCCCTGAAGTTTAGGCTAGACTTGTACTTTTATCTGCTAATTTAAAGGTGGAAATCCATGGAAATGCTAGCTTAGAAGGAAAAAAAAGCAAAAAAAAAAAAAAGCTTTTCCGTATTTATTTAAATATGACTGCAAAGAGGCATGCACAGCACCAGAGCATTTAGGACTTGGAAATGGCATAAGCTTTGGAGATGGGGCAGTAGCAAGAGTGGAGCTGCAGGTTTTTCTTAGTAGAACACAAGAAATGATTGAACCGTGCCCGAGCTGCACATATGTCTGTTCTATCTTTAGGACTCTTTTTTTCTTTTTTTTTTTTTTTTGGCTCCAAGCAAACGTCGAAGGGGAACGACTTGCCTTGGTAACTGCAGCGATCTGTAATTTTCTCTTTTCCTCCAAGCCAAGGAGCATTCGGGAGTCAGCAGAGCTGCGTGCTCTCTGGAAAGGTCAGTCTGAAGATGCACTTTTGCACCCCTAATGCCACCCACCACCCCACACCTTCAGGAGAAGCTTCCCAAAAAAGGGCTCGGATGGAGCAGGTGTTTAGCCCCAAAAAGGGAGCCAAACCGGAGCGAACCCAACTTTCCTCAGAAGGGCTTTTTCTATAGAAAAGGGTTATGCGAAGCAGCAATCTGGTAAGATAGGTCAAACCAGCCCGCCAGATCCATGCAGGAAACACACTGCAAATTATTTCTCACCGTCCCCTCGTTCCTGTGATATCGAAGAGCAGAAGGAACAGGTTTGTTGCGATCACATCATTTCCTTGCACGTTTAATTAATGGGCAAGGCTGACGGAGCCCGGCTGCTCTGGAGCGGCTGGAGCTGCAAGGCAGAGCTGCAGCGGCCGGGCCAGCCCCAGATCCGGGCGCAAAGCRGGCGCCTCCCGTCGGCTCCTCAAGTCTGCAGCGTGGCATGTTCACAAATACTCCCTCTTCCTTCACATCTGTAAAGTATCACCTTAGGGATCCTTTTCATTACTTTGTGTGGAAGATTTATTATGCGTAATAAAAAAAAAAAAAAAGGCAAAAAAAGCATTTTAAACAAGTAAATTCAGTCTGCAGTGGTGTTTGTTTGACACAGTTGCAGCGGCGCAGTGATGTTCGGCCAGCTGGGCTTGACGCTCGTGTGCAGGTTTTGTACCTTCACAATGATTTGCAGTAAGGAAGACCCACATTTGATTTATCAAGCAAGCAAAGAGTTAAATCAGAGCGTGGAGGAGGAAGGGATGTGTCCTGCTGCAATATTACGCTCATTCCCATTTAGTGGAAAGCTCTTGCCAGCTCCCTCTGCACTTTCCATAGGTGGTTGTAGCCTTAAAATGGGACGTTTGTTTGCAAACTAGATTGTCTTCTCTTACTTTCTCACAGATGAGTCAGGTGTCCTCAACTTGTGGAAAAGCAGTCCAAAAATCTTCCACATTTGAGGATATGGAAAAATAAGGCCCTACTAGCCTAAAGCAGAGGAGGAGGCATGTGAGACAAGTTGCAGGAATGATGCACACGGTTGTCAACGGGTCTGCTAGAGTGTTGATCTACATTTAAACAGGCAAGGAAGAAGCAAACATCCCCTCGCCCCGCCTGACTGTCTGGAAACTCTGGTATTTTGGGTAAAAGCTGATCTGCTGAAAAGTTGAGGTTATTCTTGCCCATGTTGTATGGTTTGGCAGTCTTAGGGATTAGGCTTGGTCATGCTGAAGTCAAACCCATKATTGACTGTCTCCTGATCAGCTGGTCTCCATTGGCAAAAACCTTCCCAATATGCTTGCAGACCAGGCATTTTTCCATTATTTCACTTCCTTAGTTGCCTGGTCCCTGTAAATCCTTTCCAGTCCTAATCCAACAGGTCTTCAGTTGCCTAAGTGTTAAAAATTGATCTCACTGGTACCCAAGTATCTCAGGTGATCTTACATAAATGCCCACTGCTGTAAATAGCAGGGTGGCAGCCCAGTCATTCCGTGTGCTTGACTTGTTGCCATTTTGTTGGACTGGGGGGTGTTGATTTTTCGGTAGGCTCTACAAGCATTTCCATCTTGGTCTGTAAGATAACAGCTGTGCAACTGATCATGCAACTGGTTTGGTTGAATTATCACATTCAGAGAATAGAAATGGTGACTCAGTATGTTCCTTTTTACAGTTGTGGTCTCTTCCCCTCTGAGTTCGTATCATGCTAAAGTTTAGATTGGGGTGCGAATCTTCCTAGAACTGTTCCATTGGGGGACCTTTCCGCAGCACTGGGGGTTGCATCAAGGCTTTTTATTCYGGACATTTCTCAGGCTGATGTTGTGGTAGGTGCTCTATTAAATGTACCCACGCCCTCAGACTCCAAGAGTGCTCTTTCCCCTTTGACTTAAGACAGATAATCCATAAAAGTGTCTTCAGCAGCATGATAAGGGAACCAATCCATTTTAACATTTCTGTCGGTAAAATGTCATTTGTCGTTTAAAGGGGAGAGCAATATGTTTATCTCCTCCTTGTGCAAGTTGCAGTCAAGTGGCTAGACAGGGCTGTAGGTTGTGCTCAGCTTTGCCAAACACCCTCTGGACCCGAGGGTTTGGGACTAATTGTTGTTGTGCTTCGTGTGAACAGGGAGGTAGGTGGAAGGAGARGCTCCGTTCGCTCTAAAGTCTTGACCATGAAGAGTTAACTAAAGGGCAGCCCGTGGAGCTTATTGCCAGAGAATTCTTAACAGTTTGCCCTGGCTATGGCTCCTAGCAGACRTCCTGGCCATCTTCTAGCAGCACCCACGGTGAGAGAGCACCCAAGRTGCTCTCAGCACCTTGCAGACATCCCTTGGGACTAAACTCTGTGGGGAAGAGCGTCCCAGCTCCACACGGTTGGTTGTTATTCTGGATGAGGCTGGCCGTTAATTTGGGCTTAGCTCGGAGAAGCTTTGCCACCTTCACTCTGGCTGTGGGCATGTACCTGCAGCATTGCACTTCCATCTGTGCCTTCACGTGCRACGGTCCTCCGGGAGTGTGCATGGACAACAAGACAACATGGTGCCATGAGATGTGAAGGCAATGCTGAAATAACCCCCTGCTCACCCACTCCTAAATGGTGAGAACATAAACTGGTGTGTCAGGAGCAGCCACGTGCCCACTATGTCTGTCACTATCTACAGGACTTGGCTCCCTTGTCTGTGCTCCCTTGCTGAGCTCCTGTGGCTGGAAAGACTTGCAGGAGCGACACTGTTGTAGGTACGTTGCTCTTTGAGAGCAGTTACYCTGAGTTGCAAGGCTCCAGCTGAGCTTACAGCATGAGAAGCCTGCAAGCATTTAATCATAGATGCTATGTTTTTGCTGGATGGATGCTTTTCATATGTTAGGTCTATATAGCCTCGCTGCAAATGAATTATTGCAAGTAGCCGTGTTTTAATATCGCAAGCTCTGCTCCCACCCACAGATTGTGCCAGCACTTCCATGGACTTAGATAAATGAAAATGTCACTATTGGTGAATCCCTCCAAATCGCAAATCAGCTGCACCGCTGAGCTGCCAAACTGGGACAATCTGAATGAGAGATTTAAAAAAAGAGAGTGATTTTTTTTAATGCTGCTGAAGCATTCTGCATAATCCTTCATTATCACTTTAAAAACTGTCTTAAAATTAATCCAAAATGAATATGTCTTGGCAGACAGGATGAAATGCTCAGCTGTACATCACTTTCRCCAGCTGTCTTGGCAAAGTAAATGGCAGACTTCAGTCTTCCTTGTAGCCGTTTTGTGCTGCTGAATGCACAAAATCCGATGGCTCTGCAGGAAAAACAGAGGTCTTGGAGTATCCAGAGAGCAACTAAGGTAGGAACAGAGATTCCCCAGGAGTGCTTGCAAACTGGAATTGTCCCAGTGCTGATGGTACCTCCCAACCAGCCCTGGAAAAATCACATTAGCTGCAAACGATGGTGCCAGCTCAGAACTTTTCAACTTTGCTAACGCTTTTGCATTACATGGTACAGTGATTGCACCACATGAGGCTGACTGTGGAGTGGGGTGGCTCGGGGAAGGCTCTGGTCATTTTTGCCCCACCAAGGCTAAGAAGATCATGGAGTGATGGTCTCTCTTATCTGTGTGGTTTTCCCAAGAGAGCAGCCCAGGGAAGGAGCTGAGGGAACAGGGAGCCTCCATGTGGCTCCATTTTAGCTGTTCTTTATGGGGAAAGAAAATGGGAATTGCCAGGGTACGGGAGATGCTTGGGAGGGTAAAAACCCAGGGGAAAAAAGCCTCCTTCTTTCTTAGAGAAGAGGAAAAAAACATCTTTGGCATCTGCAGTCTTGCAAGATTCTCCCAGCCAAAATAGGAAGTGAAAATTAAATTGAAATTCTTCTCTTTTTCCTAAATCAAATCCTGCAGGCGCCAATTGCCCTTTAAAAGGTCAACCTTTTAGCCCGCAAAATATGGAATCGATACCTTATTGACCTAAACAGCAGCCATTAACTCTGCTCTGCCTTTCCCTCCTGTCTTCGCTTCGTCTCCCTAAAAAAACTTGGTTGTTGGGGTAAAGAAGAGCTGTTTTCATGCAATACTTCACTGCTGGCTGCTTCTGTATGGCCAAATCCAAGCCTGATTTCCAGGGCAGCAGTGCTGGACTGTTCAACGATAAATCAGAGACCACTGGAGCAACCCAAGGCACTTTGGACAGAACACCCATCATGAAAGGGCCAAGACCAGAGAGGTAGCCTATATGCTTTACTCTAAACATGGGCATACGTGTGTGTGTATATATATGCATAAATATATATTTATATTAATGCCAAAATCATAGAATTATTCRTTCTTTCAACTGATCTGTGAAATGATGATGCTTTGTGCTGTATTTGTGCAGCTGCCCAGGGCACCGTGTCCCTCTGCTGTGCCCTGTGTGCCCTTTGCAGAGCACTGAGTGCACTTGTGCCACAGAATTGCACTTGCCTTTTAGCTGCGTGACACTGGAGGGCTGCCCTGCGGTCTCCCGGTCAGAAGAAATGAGGAACCAGGCCTGGCAAGCTGGTATTTCACCTCGCTCATGCGCCTGCCCTCAGCAACCGCTGGCACCGYGGCTGCTCCCAGCCCACTGCATCTCCCGGGACAAAGGCCACCAGCCTGGGGACCTTCTGGGGACCTTCTCCAGAACCTCCCTCAGAAACCTGCTGGCTCTAGTGGCCCTGGACTCACCAATGTCCAGGGAAGACCTGGAACTTGTGAAATGAGGAAAAGTGGCCAGCGAGTTCTTGTCCCCTTTCCCAGGTAATGTCCCACCATCCCATGGACCAGTTTGGGCCATAGCGACTAGAACTTGGCCRGTGAATGCTCCCTGTGTGGGCAAGTCAGAGGTTTTCATGTCCTGAGCTCCCAATGCAAGGCTAGAGAAATATCCGCTTTTTACTTCCAGGTTTCAGGAGTTTCCTTGCTTATTAGCTCTCTCCTACCTCAGGAATAACCTTTAGGAGTGAGTGTGGGAGATGATGAAAGATGGGCCCGTGAAGAAACTCGAACCAGACATTGGGTTGGCTGCTGGCCTGAGAAGCTGGGCCTGCTTCGCTGGGAGGATCCGTGCATGATGACAGCCAGGTATTTCTTTGATGCAATCCGGTGCATTAAGCAGGAAAGTGCCCCATACASAAAGAGGAGTCGCTACTCTCTCTTTGGCAGAAAATCCTAGGGAAAATCCCCGTTTTCTAGCCCAATCTTGCCGTGCTGGTTTGGGGTCTGCACCTTTGAGCACCACTGCGGCCTCATGGAGCAGATGCTGTGCAGGGGGCATCCTTGTTGGGTGCTGCCAAGGGGGTCATGGGGCCTTTCCCGCAGKCCTGTGCTGTCCCATCCAGTTGGCCAACAGGATGTCCATCCACAAGGCCACAGAGGCTGCAGCCCTGGCCCGGGGTGGGAAGGAAGCGCCAACAAAAAGCTTTTTATTATATTTAATATTATATATTGTATTATTAGTAGTTCCAAATAGCTAAATAGGAGCCTCCGTCCTGCTGAGGGCTGCTGTACCCCGGCCCCGTCTCAGTGTATATGCTGTATATACATGTGCTTTGGGGGCAAGCTGCTCGCCTCCGGACCATCCGCTGTGCAAAGCGAAGGCTCGCTGCACCTCGGGAAAACAGGGCGGGAAGCAGAAAGCCTCTTACTCTGTCTTGGAAACTCTTTAAATATGCCAATATTCAAGGAGCATAATTACCACTCAAGCGGTTCCAGCAAGCGGGCCCGTCGCGGTGCCTGCTTTACGGGAAGCCCATTTCCTCTTGGCAGCTCCGGGCAGGAGCCGCTCGACACACGCTCCAACCCGGAGCTGCCCGGAGCAGCACCGGCTCCACGGGCGTCCAGCAGCACCGGGACGCGCCGCGCGGCTCCCAACCGCGTCCACCGGGGCTGGAAGGCAACGGGGCAACCCGGGCTGCTGGCGGATCRATGTCAGGAAGAGGAGGAGGAAGGTCGAGGCTGCGGTTACGCGGCGGGACGGAGCACCCTGAGCACCCGAGTCAGTCCCCAGGGTTGCCCCAGGCTTGCCGTGTCGCGCCGGAGCGCGCCTGCGGTTGGCCTCGCAGCAGCGCCAAGCTGCGCTCTTGCTGAGGGAAGCTCCTCGTGGTCTTCCTTGTCTTCCCTTTTCTTCCGAAAAGCACACGGAGCCTCAGCGCTCGAGTCCTTGAGCTGCAGGCTCTGCGCTTGGCAAGGCTGCAGAGCCCCTTCCTGGAGATGCTGGCGGGTGAAAACGTTTTGAGGAGGAACATCCCATTTCTCCTGGCGACTATTGGCATGTGCCAAATGAAGGCTGTGAGCAGGGCTGCAGTGAGTGAKCTGCTAGCTGTGGGGGCCGGGTTGGGGCAACAGGCTCTCAGACCTTGAGGTGGGTCCTACAACCTGAAACAAGGTGATTCCTATGGACACAAAGCATCCATGAGGTCCCGGGAGAGGTTCCTCCTGTTTGGAAGTGGATCTGCTCCAGGGGCATCTGAACTTTTCATATCATTCCTGTGTGTTGTGGAAGGGCTTTCATCTACATTTTTTGCAGATGGGGAGCTCTGATTTCAAGGATTTGTGGGAATTTTCAGGGTGAACCTCCTCTGGCAGAGTCTACCATGATGCTCAACCAGTTATCCTGCTTGGAAACTGTTTAAATGTGAATGTGAGTGTTTACTGACCCCTTCCTGACAGGGACATGGGCCTCGACAGGATTTTCAGATGTCAGGAGGTGGAAAAGAGCTGCATCTACTTCTGCTCCAGGTATTCTTATAAGCCTAGTGTGAAATGCTCATTATAGTTCATAACTGCAGTGGAGAACACGCAAACCATGCTACCGGCCCTTTTAAATTCATTAAAAATCCTTTAATGTTCTTAATTGATTCATTTTTTTGCAATAGCCACCCAGTTTGAGTGCCAATCCCACCTAATAGCTGCAGAGGAGGTAGAGCAAAATACGATGTTTAATGCCTCGTTAGTGCCTGAAAGGCATCTTGAAAATGGAAACTGCCACGGAAACGCTGAATAATCTTATTTTTGTTGTCAACACTCCCCTTGAGCAATACCCTTAAGCCTGACTAATGCTCACTGCAAGTGAAGTGAGTGTCTGATTCTATTCAGATGGTCAGATCTGACTCTTCAGTGTATAAAAAGCCCACGGTGTTGCTGTCTGCTTAGCCAGAGGTGACGTTTTCAGTGGCTGGACCCAAGACACAAGGAGGACTTTTCATCTTCAAGTTGCCCAAAATTTCTCAGAGCAAAGCTCAAATTTGTGCCAGCTTTAAATCATGCTCCAAGCAGACACTGCAGTAGCAGACTTGTGCAGAGAGGATTTTATCTCCAAYGTTTGGGTTTTACCTCCAACCTTTGGCAGAAGGATGGATAATGGGTTTACGGTTGGATTTGAGGATCTTGAAGGTCTTTTCCAACCATAATGGTTCTGTGGTGGGGTCTCCCACCTGGGTCTTAGGTGGTGATACGCAGGACTGGTCTCTGCATGGTGGCTAGAGCAGAGCTGCTTCCTTTTGCTCTGCCCTGGGCATCAATCTGCTCCGTTAGCTGTAACTCGAGAGTGGCTGCGCCTGGAGCCCAGCCTGCCGGAGCTCGCGGAGCTTCCCGCTCGCGCCCGCGGCGTGCCGTGACGCAGGACAGGCTCCCTAATGCCCGTGGTTGGGGGGAAGCCTCTGAAGATGAGTGATGCCCTCAGGAAGCCGCCTGCRGAAAGCAGCCTGGAGGCAGCAACACGGGAAGGGCTCTCTGCTCTCCTTCGGCATGGCCAGGTCCGAGTGACTACTGCCTCTCATGGCCTCTTCCAGCACTGGGGGTCCTGGTGAACCACAGCGAGGCGTGGAGCAAAGAGGGATGATAATTTGAGCCCAAATGCCGAGGSCCTCCCAATGGGCGCTGCCTGCAACCCTGGGAATGCTGTTCGGGGTTGTCCACTTCTAAATTAGGTGCAGAGAAGTAGGCACGCTGAAGAAAGGAGAAGAACCCTCTGTGATCGTCATGTTCCTTCCCAACTCCTGCCCTCCAGGGTCTTCAGAAACTTGGGCATGCTAAGCTCAGGGTTCCTCCAATGCCATGATTGCCACCTCAGGGTGTGGTGATGTCTCCCATGTGCTAGCTTGGCTCTTCCTGGGTTGCCACACTGCCTGGCTGTAGRGAAACTGTGGGCTGTCGCTTGAGTCTGGTTGTTCAATGTTCACACCACTAAGATGAGGTGAATCCCAGCTGAAGTGCATGACCTGTGGCCCTGTACATTAAAGAGCAGCACATCAGTGTTGGATGCCACCACAGCGTCCTGAGAGACCAGCCCATGGAGGCTGCTGAAGTGKCCACCTCTGGACATAGCCCCCTTCATCACCCTCGGTCACCACAGGGGACACAAATAGTGAATCTGGATCACTGATTCCTTGCACTGGATGATGATGTYTGTCTGATTAAATGTGGAAACCTACAGGGCATCTACACCCAAGCAAACCACTGAAGACTGCCCTTTGCAACTAACTGAGGGAGAGCAAGTCAGTGTGTTTAGCAGGGTCTGGACTTCTCCTGATCCAATAGCAGATGCCTGTGTTTGGTCAGATGATCCATCTGTCCGTCCGTCCATCCATCCATCCATCCATCCATCCATCCATCCATCCATCCATCCATCTCTTCAGGCATCTTGGGTGATCTTTAATGCATTGCCAAGGTCCAGAGTGATGGAGGACTGGGAGAAGGGAGAGGACTCTTCAGCAGGCTCTTCATCGATGCTGCAGCAGGAGCTCAATACAGTATAATGAATATAGAGATGATTCTCCTAAACCAGTGGGTCATACTAAAGAAGATTTCTGGCTGCAATCCCAAATGCACTATGCCTGGAGAGAAGACTGAAGCAGTAATACAGAAGGAAGCTCAATATTTCATGTCTGTTTTATTAGTTTGATGAAAATCTATCAAGCAATGAAAGGGAAAAGTAGTTCCTCTTTTCTGTAATATAGAAATGTTATCCTAGTAAATAATTTCTCTTTCTATAATAAATCTGGGAAAAAGACATTACTGACTGGCACTTCAGCCTGGCTGTCAGCTGCRGGATCTGCCAGACACATGTAAGCAAAGAAGCAAAAATAAAACAAAAAGATTTAAAAATATTCTAGGTTCCAGCTCTCTATCAGACATCATTTAAAATGATCTACATTTCCGCGCCTGCAGACAAAACAAGGTGTAACCTATATCCCTTCAGAAGCACTTGGGATGATTAAGAGAAACACCTGCTTGCGCTGGGCTTGCAAGGGAATATCCTGCTGCTGGAGACGTCCCGTGGCCTGTTGATGCCGTGGCCTGCTGATGTGGCTCTTCCCCAGGGATGCAAGCTCGGGTTTGAACCAAAGAGCCCTAATGGAGATGAAACAAGTCCGCCAGCAGCTGCTGGTGGGGACTAGGTAAAGTTGTCACTTCACATTGAACCGGGGAGTTTTGGCTAATGCGCTCGAACAACAAAGGTGCACAGATGGCCCTCGAGATGCTTAGGGAACTTCTTAAGAGAAATCCAGCTGAGCCCTAGAAACAAATGTCCTCTGTAAAACAGGCGCTAAGGAGCGACTGAGGGAGACTCTGAACTGCTTTAATTAAATTTTTATTCTGCCATCCGGGACCTGTCTGAAGCCTGAGCTGCTTAAATTGCTGGTGCTGTTGCAGTGGCCACGTGGCTGCRTGGAGGAGAAGGAGAAACCAGGCTCTGCATGTGGCCCATCAGTGCTTCTAAGGAAATGCAATTCTGGTATTTTTTTAAAAAACAAAGCAGTTTTGTTCAATTCTGTGTGGGGCGGGCTTGTTTCTGGATGCAGCACCTTGCATCCTTTCAYGGGTGCCTCTGAGGCTGCTTTAGCACACCCTGACCGGGATGAAAACCTGAAGAGAAGGTTGCCTTGCCCAACGTCTTGCTGTCCTGGTGCACCAACCAACATCCTCTTGCACAGCCATGTATATGTAAGCAACAGTAAATGCCAGGATTGAGAGATCCCATATTTAAAGGGTCTGCACGTGGAGAAGCCATTCCTCTGCAGGAGGTCATTAGCAGATGACAGGATCCTTGTATTTTGTTGGAGAACCAAGCAGGCTCTGTCACGGCTTGCCTGTGCTGTCCATGGTCTCGTGGGATGCTGAGCGCATGAACCATGAGGAAAACGCTGTAGCTGGGCTAGATGCCGGCATGGATGGCTCCCACTGACGGCAACAGCCCATCCAGGGGTGAATATCTCCAGGGGTGGAGACCCCAACTGGCAGCATCTGCAAATGCGTCTCAGTGGTTGTCCGAATATTTGCAGACCGTTTTTTACCCTTGTTCTGTGGGGAAGATGGGTTCATCCTGCATGGGATGTGCAGTACAGCTGTGGCCCTGATCTGCAAATATATCCTGATCTGCAAATATATACATTTTGCACTTCCATGCACTTCCTATTAGGTAGGTCTAAATCCTCTTATGACCTGAGCATGAGATATTCGTTTTGTGGCACTTGATGGATGGGTGGAAATGGGAGAGGTRTATTCTACCGTTAGCCACAAGGAGAGGTTGTCGGTTCCATATACTGGTTACCATCATTAAATTATTCTCTATGTACYGTTACTGCCCACTTTTGCAAATCCAACTGGTTGAGGGCAAAATACTGTGACAGGTTGCTTAAATATTGATTTTTGTTTGAGTCAAAATGAATGGAGCTGCTGCTGGAATGTGTTGCCAGCCGCTGAAACTCAGAAGACTGGACTGCGGACATGGAGCAAGGGAGCTGAGCTGTTGGAGGCCCAGGCAAGTCCTGTGTTTGTAAGTCACCAAAATTCACTTCTGATTCTCCAGGTTTATCTGCTCCCGCTGCAATGGGGACCATGAGCCACGATGCACAATTTTTTGGCAATCATGCGGTTTGACTTTTCATGGGTTGGTCTTCATTCCCTAAGGGCTGGTCTTCATTCCCTAAGCCTAGCCAGCCACTTATGGGCAACTGGGATGTGCACTTAAATGCTGCAAGAGGATGCCTAGATGGAAGARTTGTGCTCTAGCAATAAAAATTGCAATTCAGCTGCTATGTGATACAAAATATCTATAAGATTCCTTTGGAATCTTCCCCTTAGAAACAAAATGCCTATTCCCCCATATTCAGTTTGAGAAGTGCTACCAGCTTATTTTTCTGAACCTACCAAATGAAAATGGTGTGATGTTAGGGAAGCGTAAGGCATTTTTGACTGTGTGAAGCAGACTTTTGCTTCACAAATGGCCATAGGTAATGGCTGGGAGCCTTGTACCAGCCTCAGCCCTGCTGTCTTGAAACCTCCTTGATAAAAGGACTTCAACAATCTTATGATTTCCCAGCAACTGTGAAAGTAATGCACTAGGTGTTCCTGTTAGCTGTTGCTATTCAGCTTAGATGTACTTCAAAGGATAGGCTGAGACTTATTTCCAAAACATAAAATAGATATTGATGCAAACAATGAAGCTCATCTGCTTTTTTTTTTTTTTTTCAGACTTATTAAGGCATATTAATTTATCAAATGCAGCATAATGGCTGTGTCCTACAAACTCTGGCCCAGATGAGAACTCCTCCCGAAGTCTAACTATTCACTCAAGTAAAGACCACTTGCATCGATGAGGGCTTGGGCTCTGCAAGCAGCGGTGATTAATTCAAAGCACAAATGGCCAAGATTAAAACTTTTTAGAAAGCCATTATAGAAAAGGCTGGTGCCAAATCAATAAAGACATCATTTGCAAGAACAATTAGCTGATGGACAACACAATCATATACTCAGCTTTCCTCAACAGGTTTCCAGCGTAGCCTAAGTGTATTCCMTATCTATCTATACAGGTACCATCGTTCATATACTAATAGGCTTTCATAGAACCATGTATAGTCACGGAACCCTTAAAATTGCCCTGATCTTCCAAAACTTTTGCTAACCTGACCTTGAAGAGCAAGACCTGAGGATCCTCAACCTCTCACAGGGCTGGTGCTCTTTCGAGGCATTCACTGCGTACAGTTGACAAGGGAAGATAAAGTTGGTGTCTCTCCTTACTGGAAGTGTCGATCCAGGGAACTGGACTCAACATGGGGTTGTTTTCTGGTTGTGTATGGCCACCATTAGGTTTGTTCTGCTCCTTCCTCTACTGAGCTGACCCAGAAGGTTGAGCTAACTTGTGTGGAAAGCTGAGCCAAGCCGACCACAGCAACCTGTTGTCTTTTGGGACATCCGATATGAATCAAGCGCTAAGAGCTCTGCTCTTCATCTTAAATCACAACTGTGCTACTTGAAAAAAAGTGGTGAGATTTTTAGTGAGATTGGTCTTATCTTCTTACTCACTTTACTTGTATCCTTAGAAAAGAATAAATTGGATATAATTTATTGGTATCTAATTATAGCCTCCATTTTAGTACTGTCTCTGCTGTTCTTGTGTGCTGATGATCACTTTGTAATCGATGTTAAAAAATGCCTAACCTTTACTGTTTAACATTCGGTAAAGCAAATGAGTGKACTAGTCTAGATGCTTTGAATGGCCAAGAAGTCCTTTAGTAGCACCCTCAGGGCATCAGTTTCTATTTTCTCCTCATTTCTCATCCAGGTTTATAGAGAGGTGAACGTGCTTCATCTTGCTCTTTCCCGAAATCCTCAGAAAATATTAGTCTTTCCTCCCTGGAAGAGGGTTATAAGCATRTCTGTATCTCGAAACTTTATTTTTGTGGGATCTTTATGCCCCAAATGTTGGTGGCTGTGGCCCTGCTGGGGTTATCTCAGGCTTGGGTTTCCACCTTTGGATGAAGGGCTTGCTTGAGAGCAGGGGTCCATGTCCTCCTGGGCTATGTGACCACGCAATTCCCAGCTCTTGGCTGCTCTCAGCCTGTGATCATCGTAAGATATTCAAGAGGCTTGAAGCACCTAGGATAGGTTTGAAAGAAGAGAGCTGAGCCCTGGAGATGGAAAGCTGGAAATAATTATCTGGTTTGGGATTTGGCTAGTTGACAAGTGCTTATGTCCGGAAATAGGGTTGAGTCACCGCGGGCTGAGAGCCGCCCAGTCGAGAGCCGCGGCTGCCGTTTTTCTGAGAGATTGGGATTTGTTTGTTCCGGTTGCTTTCCACAGTCATTCCGAGTCCTGGGAGATGAAAGTATTTCATGGAAAGGCTTGAGATCCTCAGTCGATCCTACCCAAACCTTCTTTAAGGCATGCCTTGATGAAACGACGTGCAGTTTCAGGCAGGAAGGCAGTTAAAATTGCTGGCACCAAAGCAAGGCTGGGCAGGCAGCGCTGGGGTCAGCGGGCACCCGGAGCAGCCAAGGAACAAAAGCAATTCCCCAATATCCTCCAACTGGTCCTCAAAGGAAAAGGATGGAAAGTCTTGGGGGCGCAACATGAGCTGATTAAAAGAAAAGAGAGAGACAACTCGCTAGTTAGCTGTGCAATTAATGGTCCATCCAGTTTACTGAAAAAAAAAAAAAAAAAAAAAAAAAAAAGGAGCAACTTCTTCTAGGATGGATGCTTGCTAATAAATCAGGAGGGCTTTGTTCGCGTGCCAGCTCCCCCACGGGCTAGCTGGGTGGTCTTGCTGCTAGTCAAAGCTCTCTAACCTCAGTTTCTCTATCTGCAAGATGGGGAAGCAAACTGTGTATTCCCTCTGCCCTTCCAGGAAGGTTGAGATCCAAATTAGAAAAGTGCTGTAGGCATCTGAAGTGTCACTGCTCCTTGTTCTATAGAAAAAGCCAAAGTTCCTGGGAGAAGAGGAGAAGAGGACTTTTTTTTCCCCCTCTTTATCACTGAGATTTTTGAGATAGATGGGACCCAAGACAAGGGATTTGTCAGCTGCTTCATTAAGCGGGGAGACAAGCAAGAATGCAGAATTCTGCACGGGACCCCTTCCAAGTTGGAAGCAATTGGGCAAAGTCTTCTCTCAGCAGACTAATCATCTGCTTTGCTGTCGAGCAGTTTGGCTGGCAGGAACTGCCCCCAAATCATCCGATAGCACCTTGGATCTGGCCGGGCTTCGCACAGACATGTCACRACCCTCTTCCCAAAAACCTGGGAATCTGACAATCTGTGACGTTCACCATGTCAGAGAGCCCCCATTCAGAGACAAAGGCACCCAGGATGAACTGGGTGAGTTTTCAAGGTAGCTGGTCTAGGTGCAGCTTTCCCGTCTTTCTTCTTCTGCTCTCTTCTTCAGTCCTTTGGGGGAAAGTGGGAGATTGCATGTCGTTATTTTCTCTCGTTGGTTCCATGATTTGCCAAAGCAAACTGCAAGGTGTTAGCAAACAGTGGTAAGAGTAAAAATACTCACTTAGCTGCTGTTGTGAAGGCGTAGGCATAACGCTGTCTATTTACTGAATTACAGAAAATTGCTTCGCTCCTAAAGAGGAGTGTGGGCAGAATTGGTCACTGAGTTCTGAAAGATGGAGGGAATGTAACGACAATCCCCACAACATCATGGCAACACATGCCAGAACGGTGAGGAGCTCCATGTCTCCTTGATCAGAAAACACAGGTTCTCATCCGTAGCTCRCAACAGAGGTTTGATAGGAACATTGCTCTGGAGATCCATCTCCATCTGGATCCTGGCAGCCCCTTCCCATCCTTCCCAGAGCAGGTGGCTCATCCTCTTCCTCCTTCCATTCAGCCATGGGTGTTGTCTCCAGAAACTTTGCTCAGGCCATCTCAGACTTACGTTGGCACCTCCTTGAGCACCACTAGAGCCTTCTCCAAGACTTGCCCAAGGCTTTCCGGCAAGACAGCAGGACTTTGTGCCAAGACTGTGCCATCCTGTCCCATCCTTTCAGACAGAGCCTGATACACCATCCGGGTGGATTATGGGTGGATTCCTGATGACMTCACGGAAGGATTTTGCTTACATTGCAAATTCCTGCATCTTCTCCAGAGCTAAYTTCGCTCTGTTTATTCTTATCAGGACCTCTATGGCCAACAGTTAATTAGCTGCCCTTCATTAGCACGAGGCGTCCTACACTAGTTCATGGCATGGCACATAGACAGACCCAGGCAGATCTGAACAGCTTAAACACATTTTTAAAAGAACTACTGCTAACCACTCTTATGACTAAAACATCAGCTAGTTACAACAACRAAAATAAACACAGAAGTGGGCAACATTTTGCTGTACAAAGCAAGCAGTGGCAGCCCCTAGAAAGAGGCTGTTTTAGTAAAAACACTTTTGTGCAATTGATTGCTGAGTTTTTCTACCAAAACCCACCACGTCTGGCACTGTTCTCACCCAAGACAGCAGGCCAGGCTTGATAGCCTCTTGCTGCATTGCTGCAAGCCTGGATTTTTTTGCTTTTGTGTTCATTTCATTTCATTTTATTTTATTTTATTTTATTTTATTTTATTTTATTTTATTTTATTTTATTTTATTTTATTTTATTTTATTTTATTTTATTTTATTTTATTTTNTTTTATTTTATTTTATTTTATTTTATTTTATTTTATTTTATTTTATTTTATTTTATTTTATTTTATTTTATTTTATTTTATTTTATTTTATTTTACTTTACTTTATTTTACTTTATTTTACTTTACTTTATTTTATTTTACTTTATTTTATTTTATTTTATTTTATTTTATTTTATTTTATTTTATTTTATTTTATTTTATTTTATTTTACTGAGGATAAAGCACATCTTAAACACAGTGATACTGTATCAAGAAGCATTAATCCAGTCACTTGGAGCTAGACACACAGAGGGTTATTTGCTTCCTCTCTCGGCTAAAATAAATAAATCGCGGGCAGATTAAGCGCAGTGCAATGAGCCCAGCGTTGTACGCAGTATTCCCCCGCAGCGGCTTGCATTTCCCAGATAAGATACGAGGCGGTGCAGGCTGATGAACTACAGACTTTTGCATGAAGCTGTTAGTAACTACGATCACTACTAAAAATACCACCTAGCTATACTTGCTAAAATAAACATTCATAGGCGCAGATAACGCCCAAGCTTGAATGTATAAACCATATAAACGCAACTGGGGATACCAGTCAGCTGACCCAGTAAGTACTGGTGTTGCTGGCTGCCTGCTACATGCTCTTCTCTTGCCTCGTGTCCAAACTGTGGACGGTAGTTGGGACACGTAGGCAAATGGAAGCAAATCCGGACAAGATGTCCCCAAATGAAAAAAAAAAAAAAAAGAAAAAAGGAAAACCCAGATAT
>NW_020454094.1:1575677-1581510 GCF_003342845.1 Nothoprocta perdicaria
TTTTTTTTTTTTTTTTTGTTTTTTTCCTTTGTTTTAATGAGCAGAAAATCATTAGCAAATATTTTCACATTGTGATTTTCACAGCATGGAGAGCATCAAATTAAATAAGGAGAGTTGCATTTCCTCATGGAAACGAAAGGAATAACAAGGCTTGGAAAGAAGCTCATGAGGCCATCTAAGCTGTCCCACTGTTCCAGGAGAGCAAAAGGGGCTTCAGGACCTCCCAGCATGTGCACTCCAAATACTCCACCTCTGGGGTACGAGCCCCCATCGCAGCATCTTCCCRTCTCCAAGTGTTCCTCCACAGGAAAAGGTCCTCAGTCAATGTGCGGTGAGGAGACATCCTTGTCCAGAAACAAGCATGAGACCTTCAGGAGGCTTTTATTTGTTCTTCTGCTGGTGGGAAGACGCAGCTTGCAGTAGCTGTTTGCCAGAGGCAATCAGCTCCGYGGTGGGAAAGCTCCTGCAATGGGAGCCCCAAAGCCAAGCCAATTGTTTGGGAAATTCATTCATTTGAGGTTCCTGCTGAATGAGGATCCAGCTATGGCTTCAGTGGGATATTTTGTAAGTGTAAGTGTATATGGAAAAAAAAAAAGATATTACTAGAGCTACCCTTCATCTCACTAAATCTTGCTGTATTTATTTTGGGGGGGATGGATTGAATTTAGCCATTAATAAGCCTAAATTCTAGGATCAGGAAAGATGATCCGAAGCACCTTGGAGGCATCGGTTAAGCGTCAAAATAAATACTTTGCTGTTGATACCCAAAGGCGCGAGCGTTTTGGGCAAGGGGGAGCCAGATCTGATGCTATATTTGTTCTTTTGGAACAACCGCATCAACAGCAACCTGTTATTTTGGGTAAATCAGATCAAATGCAGCTATCAGTTCACTTAAGCTACTTTTGACCCTGCACTTCTGCCTATTTTTGCATGCCTGCGTGTTAGGCAGCACCGTGGCCTTGAAATAAAACAGTGAAGAAGGACAAGCACAAAAGAAATAGCTATTGGTAATAGTTGGTCAGGTAAATCTGAGCCCCAAAAAAGAGGTAGATACATGCTAATATAACACACTGAAGCTGGGCACATATAAACCCAGAATAAGATAAGGCAGCCTCACCATCTGGATGCTTGTGTCATACAACAATCTGTGCAATTTGGGTTTTTTCGCTCCTAAATCTTCSCATCATAAAAAATAGAAATAAATTAAGTTTAAAAAGGCACTTTTTTTTTTTTTTTTGCAAGCATCTAAATTGGAAAATCCTTTAACAAGCTGCTTCTCTGCTGCTCCAAATCTTTAAAAAAAAAAGAAAAAGAAAAAGTAATCAGACAATTAAATTGTGTCACAGAAGCCAATGCAGACAGGCCTGTGCCCCTTCTCGCTGCTTGTTTTCATCTATTAAGTAGACGTGTAGTAGAAAATATCTCAAATTTTGCTTTTGACAATGTGACTTCTAAGAAGCAACTTTGCAGAGCCAAGAAAGATCAGTCCAATTCTTGCTGGTGGTACCCAGCACTCCCACAAGCTCTTAAATTCTTTACCTGCAGACAAGGGGCTCATGAATAGGCTAAAAAAAACCCCACCCTATATCCTGCTTTTTGAAGATATGAGCAGGAACCAAAGTGGTTATGAAGCCATTATAGCTGATAACCTTCAGGTGGAGGCTTTACCAAAAGGTGAGGATAAATGGCAAAATTCATCCTCCATCTGACTGCTAAGAGTCAACGAGTTCAGCCTGGGGATGATTTGCCTTCAGCAAAGCCAGGGTCTCCAAAGTGGTGAGTATTCACAGTCCTTCATGGGTCCAGTGGAAGAAAACTAGATATTATGACTGACAGCGGTGAGATATATATATATATATGTGTGTATATATGCATGTATATATAAAACTCTGGAAATAGCATGCAGCCTTTCAGAGAGATGAAACCACAGAACTGGGGTCAGATTAAAGAAGGTGCCAGTGGGATGTAGGAGGCTGCTTCCCAAATTGGTGCCCAGACTGAGAGTCTGGAGTGAAGAAACTCTTGCAGCCATCCTGGCTGGGGAAGGCGACCCAGGGAGAGTGGTCAGGAAGGGTCTGATGTCAGGAGCAGCTGAGGATGTCTTTTCCCTCCTGGGAATGAGCATCATCTCTACACACATGAAGAGGTTGTGCTGGCCCCTCATCTGAAATAACCCCGTTATTTCCAGATTAAGCTTGCATTAAGTTTCATTAAGCTTGACTATCAATGCTCCTCCTGCTCCTCTGGCTTGTGMCATTTGGGACACTCAAAAGCCACCAAGAGTGATTAAAGGCAGAGCCTTCATGAGCCCCGTCACCCTATGGATAATCTACAGCTGAAAAAGGACAACCTGTGCATGGGAATTACATACCTGCACTGACACATGCAGATTCCCAAGGGAAATTCAAGATAAATCCACTAATTAGAGTTAAACTTTCAGGCATTGGATATTTTACCCACTTGAATACCATTTTTAATTTAGTAAGGCACTTCTCCCAGTTTCATTTAAAGAGATTAAAGAGATAGGATTGGTTTAGAAAAGAAAAAAAAAACTTTCTTTTTGGCAGTTGGTGAATACTACTGAAGTTCTATTCTGCCCTTAAAGTGACTGTTATTGGGAATGTTCGGATTAAAAGACAGAAATAATTGGGGGCTTCACCTTGAGCTTTGATAACATTTTGCCCTAGGCAATGATATTTCATAGCTCTTTGGAGGGGTCTTTCAAAGAACGCAAATAGAACTATATTTTAAATAGAAGCTATGGGATTATAAAAACTACCAAAGTGGAAACAGAGCCTCAGAGACAGATGTAACACCTGAAAAGACAAATGAACTCGCTGAGGTTCATTTGAAGCTAACAACTTCCTTTGGACTCCTCCAATTGCTCTATAGCGTAGACTGCACTTGCTTTATGGATGTCTTCATATGCGCCAACCCTACCCAAATTACTGGATTTAATACTAAATCCCCAAATGACAGGAGGAGCTGATGATATGTGTCCCCTCTACGTATCATTTCCCACAAGGCCTAAAAAAGATCATCATACTTTATTTTACGATCAACGGGTCATTCATCTATATCTGCTTTGAAGCCGCGGGAGACTTTTTGCCAATCACTAATAGAAACTAAACAAACACAGCCAAACAGTGTCATCTATCTGTGTGGTGAGTAATTATGAGGGATTCCTCTTTAAATAGATGCTTAAGTAAATATAGAAATATCGTTTTACAAACGCTGGCTCAAGAAGAGATGCCGGGGAATTACAAAGACGGGACACCTCTCTTCAATACGTACATATCTTAATACAAGTATGATCCCTACATRGTTATCAAGTATATAGAGAAAGAATTTGCTACTTGGGTTTTTACAGATGCATCTATGCTTCCCTCCATCCACCAGCACCCAATACTTGGGTGTGAAACATGCTGTCCTATTTCCAGAGCATCATTTGTGAAAAGGACCTTTTCTTTGGATGTTCTTGTCCTCGTGGACAGCAGTATTTATCTCCCAGGAACCTGGGGGCCTGGTTTATAAAATGAGTTAGGAGTCCATGCAACATGACATGGGGTGGTAACGCAGCCGAGTGTTCTCTCCATGAGCTATTGGGTTGTGTCTCAGCCCTGACTGAGASCTCGGTGGGCAGGTCTTGATGAAGCAAAGGTGAAAGAAAGATGAATTTGCAGAGGAGAAGTCACTGGAAAGACACCACAGGTATCTACGGACCAGGCATGTGGCTGGTGGCACTTCTGCTCCCAGCTGAGCTTGGAAGGTTGATGATGGARTATTTATCTCCGGGGCAAATAATGAGGAGGATGGTACTGGAGGCCTGAAGGAGCTTGGTCAGGAGCCGTGGCCCAGGCCAGGTAGAAGTGGCAGCAGCCTCTGCTCCTGCTTTGCCCTTGGGCTTCAACYACCCAAAAGCCTGGTGTGTCACGAAGGTCCCTATTTACTTTGTGGGAGAGAGACTGGTACCTCCAGGGTGACTCATCCTGCACTGAGATAGATGTCTCAGATAAGGGCAGGAATTGCCCTCTGGAGCTATCTGTCTCCTTGCATAGGCACCATTAAAAAAAAAAAAAACACAGATGAGACTTGAAATCTCCCTTTCTGATGGCCACATTAGGTATGGTGAACATCACCTCTGTGCTGTATCTTATAGATGGCTTGGCCAGATGAGTGCCGCGGTGGCACATTGAGGTCCAGGAGTTGCTTGCATTCTTCCTCTGTAGTCTGGAGACTCTAGTCTGGAGTCTTCCATGCTGCCCGCAGGGCTGCGTGTAGTGGCATGGGATTTCTATACGTTACGGCATTCTTTCGAACCCATGTCATCTAATGAAAGACTTTCCTCTCTCCGTCTGCGCAGGGCAGGGAGGTGGAAGGCACTTTGTTAATGCTCTTTCCCACCTCTAAGCTTGCTTCTCCTTTTACCTTCTGGATGCACACAAGCTGATGAATATATTTTCACTTTAAATAAGTGTATATTCTGCTTTATCGTACCTTCCTTACATGTTTACGGGGAAGCGTCCATGCATCTCCGGACTGCAAGGAGAACATCAGCCTCGAGGTAATAACTCACTGAGGAACCTGTAATTAATCCAAGCTGCAGACTGGAAAACTGAGGCAGGGATCTAGCCTGGTAGAAAAGACCAGTTGCTTAAGGTAGAAAAGGACTGAGTTGCAAGGAAAAGGTATTAAACTGAAGATTTTACAGAAACTTCAGAATATATACACATATCTCTATAAAAGCAATGGAATTGGAGAAAGGATGACATTTTCAGCCACAACTGTGGTATTTTTTTTTCCTCCTTAGCTACTCCCCCACAAAAAGCAAGGCAGCATTTCCTATTGGATTCCCTGATATTTCTCCGTGGTGTTAAGAGCACATCTGCCCCAATAGTGAAAACACTTATGTATGCTTTAATGACACCCCAACGGCCCCATTAGCGTCAGCAGGACTACACCCGTGAGTGGTGTCCYGCACATGATGCCATGCTGGGGTTCCAGCAAGGCTGTGACCAAGCTGGAAATACAACCCCAGAATGAACATCATGGATGTACCCATCCACATCCTCAGCCAGACAGTGGATATCTGGAAAAAAAATGCCATACACTTTTCTTTAATTAATATGTTGCAAAATAATGTAGCTCATCCAGACTAACTGATGCTCTTCCCATCAGCATCCCTTTAGCATCCCATGCTGTCCCGCACACCAACGTGCTTCAGTACTCCTTTAGATGCAGCAGCTGCAGGCAGAGATTTTTACAAAATCCCCGTTTTTACGAAATCTCCATTTTTACAAAATTCTTGCAGTCATCAGCTCAAGGCACAACCCCATCCAGGGAGGAAGAAGATGCACAGAGCCCTTAGATGTGCCAGAGGTCTGAACAACATGCTGTGGTGAGAAGCTGACATCTTCCTCTCCCTTTTTCCCTCTCCATTCCAGTTTTATGTTGAATTTATGCATTCAGTTATTGGCATGTAATATAAAAAGCTGATGTTTGCAAGCATAAAAGGCCAGCTGTACATTTACCTGCCACGTGTATGTCTTAAGTCTGCAATCAGGTGGTGGAACTGGTCCTATCAGTTAAGAACATGCTGGAATTTGCATCTGCTCATGCAGTTGTGCTCTCCTACGAGCCCAGGAAGTGGAAGAGAAATGGTTCTGCATATTGCATGTCTCAAGATGGGCATGTGCAGGGTTTGCTGAAAGTTGGAAAACTGATTTTAGGACCTTAAGGTGAAAGAGAAGAGAAGAGAAGAGAAGAGAAGAGAAGAGAAGAGAAGAGAAGAGAAGAGAAGAGAAGAGAAGAGAAGAGAAGAGAAGAGAAGAGA
>NW_020454094.1:1581570-1582901 GCF_003342845.1 Nothoprocta perdicaria
AGAGAAGAGAAGAGAAGAGAAGAGAAGAGAAGAGAAGAGAAGAGAAGAGAAGAGAAGAGAAGAGAAGAGAAGAGAAGAGAAGAGAAGAGAAGAGAGAGAAGAGAAAAATATGATGAAAAAAAATAAAACAAAATAGTTTGGCTATTTGTTTCAGAA
Organism: Nothoprocta perdicaria; assembly: GCF_003342845.1. Classification (NCBI taxonomy): domain Eukaryota; kingdom Metazoa; phylum Chordata; class Aves; order Tinamiformes; family Tinamidae; genus Nothoprocta; species Nothoprocta perdicaria. The sequence goes on from NW_020454094.1 coordinate 1,581,727, forward strand.
TATGAGGGATGCTGCAATCTAACTAAACTACCTGCCTAAGCTGGACCTTGCAAGGCCCCAAGTGCTGCCAGGGAAGGTCAGGGAGCTCTAACCCCTCATTGACTTCAGCTGGGGCTGTAGTTGGAGAGCTGGAGACTATTCAGCTCCTGAAGAGGCTCCATGGAGCCCAAGGATCCTGGGAAACCTGAGCTGCAGACTTCCGAGCACATCACCATAAACAAAGAGAGTCATAGTAATAATAATAATAATACTTAGCACGTAATGACAATAGCAATGGGGTTGTGAATGGCAAGGTCCTTGCAAACCTCTGTTTATGGTGCCAGCGATACCACTCAGTCTGGCGGGAGGGCTGCAGCTCAGATTTCCTTAGGCCTTTAGGAGGTGGTAATTGTCTCACTTTTTCCTCTAAACACAGTGTTAATTACGTTTTTAAACAATGGCTATAAACTCTTTCTTTAATTCCTTGCAAAGCGCTCCTCTGTGTCTCCATGGTTTGCGGAAGGGGCAGTGGGAGTGCTGGGAGGCTTTGGGGTGGCACAGGTAAACTCCATGTCTGGGGTATCCAAGGAAAAATGGCACTAATTTTGTCCATAATAGTCAACAGGCTTCAAGTTCAAAGCAGTGTCTGCCTTTGAATTTAGAGGCCATGGTTTGTATAGGAACCACTACGGGGAATCGGGCTATTTCTCTCCTCTGTTTAATAGGTGGTGTTGAGTGGTTTGGCTGTGTGTTATTAAGCTATGCCAGTAAAGCTAAAATAGAATAATTTATTAGAAAAAGGAAAGAGAAAGAGGAAAAAGAGAAAAAGAAAAAGAAAAAGAAAGAGAAAAAGAAAGAGAAAAAGAAAGAGAAAAAGAAAAAGGAAAAGAAAAAGGAAAAGAAAAAGGAAAAGAAAAAGGAAAAGAAAAAGGAAAAGAAAAAGGAAAAGAAAAAGGAAAAGGAAAAGGAAAAGGAAAAGGAAAAGGAAAAGGAAAAGGAAAAGGAAAAGGAAAAGGAAAAGGAAAAGGAAAAGAAAAAGAGAAAGAAAAAGAGAAAGAAAAAGAGAAAAAAAGAAAAAGGAAAAGAGAAAAAAAAGAAAAAGAGAAAAAAAGAAAAAGAGAAAAAAAAGAAAAAGAAAAAGAGAAAAAAAGAAAAAGAGAAAAAAAAGAAAAAGAAAAAGAGAAAAAAAAGAAAAA
>NW_020454094.1:1583527-1588721 GCF_003342845.1 Nothoprocta perdicaria
AAAGAGAAAGAGAGAAAGAGAAAAAGAAAAAAAGAAAAAGAGAAAAAGGAAAAGGAAAAAGAGCCTATGGGGCCCATAATGCCTTTGGGTCTGAAATTATGTCTTTGGAAAAAAAAAAAAAAATATATATATATATATATATATATATCAACACATTTAGGAAATGGTGGGCCATGTTCTACTGAAGATTCCTCCTGCAGCCCACAGCCATCTCAGCCAGTGGCTCTCAGGTTCTCACAGAATATGTTATTTTCCTTTTAAATACGAGAACAAGTCTGGGCCTTCTTAGGATTAAGCGTTTGTATCAGCCAGCGTGCCTTTCCTTCAGAGGGAATAAATGTGCAGGTTTGGGTAATGCGCTTTTGAAAATCCAGTCTTCAAATTACACTTTACTATTAATGCTTTTTTTTTTTGCTCAGTTTATGCAATTCGGATTGGGAAATCAGGATAGCCAGTTCTCATTTCACCCTGTATTTCTGATTAACTGGAAACTCTTATTTCAGATTCACCAGAAAAAATTCATTGGACTTAGGTAGCGTGAGACGGCATCCTGATTTCATCTTGGTGTCACCCTTTAGTTCTCAAACACTTGCCACTACTCAGGGGTTTGGAACAAAGGCCAACTCCAAACAAGTTGCTTTTGCTGGAATTTGGCCGCATGAAAGCTCTTCACGCAGGCATTTCTGTGGGGTTTAACGTCTGCAAGAAGTTATTAAAAATCCCAACCCTACATTTAGACCATGGAGAATTTTTCAATTATCTGTTTTAATACACCGGCACTACTAATTTCTAAATTATCGGGTGTGAAGGGCTATTGTTACGGTCTAGACTCCCCACCTGAGCACAGCAGGTCTGCAAGACTTCCCTGGCTCCATACACGTTGAAACTGGCTTCTGAACACTACCAAAACCTCATTTCAAGCCTGTCGCTGCCAGATACTCCACCACAACCACTCGTAATTACTCTATTTGGATCCTTACCAGCAAAAAATGATGCTCACTTGGACATGCGTGTCTCACTTGGACATCCCCAGAAGAAATCCCAGTCATTGGCACAGCTGCTGTCTTGGACATTGGAGAGTGTCCAGGTTCTTCTTGTTTAAAATGAGGATTGTGTTTGATATGAGGACAGGGCATCTAAGGCCTTTTCTCTCAAAACACAACTGTTGCACAGTATAACTGCAACCTTCTACGCTTAAAACATCAGGGCTTAGGAAGCACTTGGATCTCTTGGATCTGCTTTGTTGACCTTCCTTCATTCTATTATGTCAAGCTATAAGGCAATATGAGCAATGCTGAGTCAAAACAACCCTAACCAAACATGTTTTTCTTTTCTTATTAGACCAGACTGACTCCAGTATTTGATGGGACAAAATACTCATTAAAATTAGTGAGATTTTTCCGCTAAGAAAAGATTGTGAGAGAATGGACTGGTATCACACTACTGCTGGAGTTATGGCTGATGTTTGAGGAAGAGAAACCAGTGCATCTGGCCAGGTCACTGGCAATAAATACAGAAAGACATATAAATGATGTTAAGGTTATGACCTACAGTGCTAGAAAGGAAGGAACTCCAAAATTATATCCATACCTGCTAGCAATAGGAAATGCAGAAGCTGGAGATTTTCCTCTCTCTTTGTCTGACACTCTCCCTTCCTCTTTCTAACTGCTTCTCCCTGCCAAAACAGTTTGGGTTGCTTTGTTTCCAGTGAGGGGATTGTGACTTGTGAACTGATGGACACGGTGGTGGCTTTTGATCCTCTTCCTCCTCTCCAAGTTCTTGAAGAGAGTCCTGAAGAGTGGCAGGACCCTGCACTGCTGCTGCTGTTTAAGGAGATAGACTTCAACCTATGATAAATCCCCTTAAAGTGTGATACTTTGGRTCAAAAATCAGGAGATTATGATAGAGGTATGACAAAATGACACACCATTGGCTGGTCCAAAGCTTGTCACATACTGTGGCTACAAAGCTTGCCAGATACTATAGCTAACTAAACATAAAATGTTGTAGATCCTGCTCTTGGAAATGAAATTATTTGAAATACAAGAGGATTTTGATTTGCAAATAAAAGCCTTCAAGTGGGACACAGCGATGTTGTCCATGTGTGCTTAGCCTTTAAAATACTCCAACAAACCTGCTTCATCTTCTGTTTCCATATAGGAGGAAAAAAAAGTCCCTTTCTGAGAACTTACACAACAGGGCAAGTCTGAAAATCTATATTCACTAATGTGGAGGTCTGAAAAACAGAMAAGCGGGAACTGTGCAGGGAAGAGCTACAGGTGAGAGGATGCACTAAGAATAGAGGTTGAACATTGCTATTGAATCTCCTGCTCTGCAAGACCCTGAGGAACCCCATGGAGCACATGCAGATCTTAAAGGCTTTGCTGGACTGTTGGAGAAGGACACCGGACTCTTCCTCATCAGGGTGGGTTGTAGCAGGGATTTGCTGGCTGTCCTTTCCCTGTAAAGCCCTGCCTGTGTGCGCTCCTCCTCTCCACACGTGCCCCTCGAGCCCGCGCCGGGCTCCACGCGCCGCCGGCAGCACCGGCTCTTCCCTGCCATCCCGCTGAAATCCCCAGCCGCCCTGTCAGACGGGCTGACCTAAATCCCTCTCCTCTGACCTCCCTAAACCCTGCTGCCATAAATTCCCGCCGCGACACTCGGGAGGGGATCGGCTTGACGTGGCGGGGCTGAGCGCCGGTGCCATCGGCTCGGCGGTGCTGCTGTCACGGGTTATCTGGGGTCCGGCGGGGTAATGTGGATGCGGGCCGCACGTGGCGAGACATAATGTGGATTAGCCAGCAAAGGGTGTCCCCGTAGGGCTGTGACACAGTGACGTCCAGGGACACCATGACGAGAAGGAGATCCTCCTCATGCTTCCTGGGGTGGCTTCCTAAATGGGGTATTCACTGCCCATCATCGGCACACTTGTGTTTTCCCTAATATTTTCATGGTGTTTTAGAGCACAGGGGACAAAGCAAAGGTCAGAGTAGCAGCAAACACTCACTGGTGTCACCCCTCCTTTGGTGTTTAAGGTAGGACCAAAGCCTGGAGAAGGAAGGACTTCTTCCTGCAAGGAGATGGCTTACCAGGCCTTTCCTCCCCCTCATTTTTGGTAACCACACACAGTGAATTTCCTTCCAAGGTGTGCAGCTTTGGAAGGCATCAGCACTCAGATGATTGCATTAGGTGGGAGGAGAAGCCAGGGTGAGTGAGGACCAGACCTGCCTTTATTTCCCTGCTCTGCAGGAGACAGAGGGGTGGCTTGGACAAGATGAGGGGGTCCAGCATGCAAACTTGCTATGTAAATATAAACTGTTGGAGCACAAGGTGTGCGGAAAGGTGGCACATCCCAAATCTCCATGCTCCTCCAGGTTTCCACAGAGAGAGACTTTTCCCCCCAGAAGAGCACAGCATGCTCGCTATTGACCCGAGCCCAGCAAGTGCATGAAGAGGGATCAGCTCTGTTTGTTTGCGCCTCATAATGATGTCAGGAAAAGGCTTTTTTTTCCTTTTTTTTTTTTTTTCCTCCCAGCCTGGCTTTATCCCKTTGTGCGGGGCCCTCGGTGCGTCTCACACCCGGGTGCTGTTAGCAGGACCATTAGCTTAACAGCGCCCTGGCTCCAGCTGTCTGTCAAAGGCTGAATTGCAATGCAAATGGACGGGCCCTTATCGGCCACCTGTAGCTCTTCAAAGACAGCCTGGGTGACAGCGACGTCCCCAAGGAGCCTCCAGGAGAGGCGTCTGGAAGCGCGAGGCTCGGCCTCCCGGAGGCTTAGCAGGTACTGCCTCAAGAAGGAGGCCGCTTTTGGGTGAAGAACATGCGGTATTTTTGTCGAGCAGGAACGTGTCACGTCGTATCGCGGCTAGCGGGCAGCCAGCCTTGGTTGTCTCTTGGGATGTAAAATCAGTTATTTCGTAGTTAGCGCTCTCCTCGATGTTTTTCACCTGCCGAAATTAAGGCGTGTTTCAAAGTGTAGCTAGTCAAAAAAAAAAAAAAAAAAAAAAAGCCATTTTTAATATTTAGGTAGTTTGAGAAATGTCTAAAATCAATGTTTTGCACATATTAATGGTTGGGTCTAATGTCACTGTCCTGCAAGAGCAGGTAGAGGAGTCACCTGCTGCATGTTTCCAGTCACTTTTCAAATTTATTTTTATTTWTTWWTTTTTTWAATATCAAATTATCATAAGCATCACAGTGAAAARGGGGGTTTCAAGGCCGGTACGTCCTATACAGAAATAAGAAAATCAACCTCAGTGAGCTGGGTTATGCTGGAGGCTTGCGAACAAGACACTAAATTAAGGCTGGATTCTCCATTTTCCAAGCCTCTAAGGGTTTATTCCTTTACAGAGGAGTAAATCATACCCCAAACATCCCCAAACTTGGATGCTATCCAGCCTGTTGACCCGTCGAGGTCAGTGCGCTGCTGGGTTGGGTACCAGGTGCCCCACAGTCGCATCCGCCGCTGCCGCAGACTATCMCAGGCCCATTAGCAGCTCAGATTGTGCCTCTAAATTCATTTGCTGGCCAATTTGGGGGTGGAATTAGGAGCCCATTGCCTTCCTCAGGCTCCCATTTCATAATCGACCTTGCTAAATTCTTCTCTGAAGTGCCAGCAAGTAACACTCCTTCCCTTCGGTGACTTGCTTCTTACTCACCGTGAAGGGCAGACGAGCAGATTTTATGACTGAGCCAGTCATTAAACATTACACTTTACCCCAAATTGATGCATTTCTAACTATTTTAGCCCCAGATGGCACAAACAGGGCTTTCAAGGCGGAGCTGGGTGCGTGGAAGGGAGACCACCAGGCACAGCAATGCCAGGCAGACACCCATGCAGCACCCAATACTCAGAGGGATGCACTTCCAAAAGTGCATCCCTCTGGCCAAAAAGCCATTAAAGTGCAATACTCAAATGAGCGTATTTTACTTTATTTTACTTTATTTTACTTTATTTTGTTGATATTTTCCTTTACTTCATTTTTTTCAGGCTGCCTCAGGTTTACTCCTTTACTCCAGGTTTTGGGGGGCACCCCTTACCCCCCCCCTTTCCCACCCCTCCGGGGGGTGCCAGCGGGGGCGCTGCGCACCCGCGCACCTCGCGGCAACCCGAGCCCGCAGCTTGCGCAAGGCGCTTAGAGATAAATATATATATATATAAATATATAATTCTGCTTTCTTTTTTTTTTTTTT
>NW_020454094.1:1590188-1598255 GCF_003342845.1 Nothoprocta perdicaria
GCCGCGGGCGGGCGCCGCCGGGCGCGGAGGCGGAACTCAAGGCGCTGACCCACGCCGTGCTCAAGCGGCTCAAGGAGCGGCAGCTCGAGGGGCTGCTGCGCGCCGTGGAGTCGCGCGGCGCGGCGCGCACGCCCTGCCTGCTGCTGCCCGCCAAGGCGGCCGGCGCGCGCCTCGGCGCCCACTGGTACCCGCTGCCGCTGCTGCTCTGCAAGGTGTTCCGCTGGCCCGACCTGCGGCCCGGCGCCGAGCTCAAGCGCCTCTGCGCCTGCGACTCCTATGGCAAGGCGCACCCGGAGCTGCTCTGCTGCAACCCGCACCACCTCAGCCGGCTCTGCGAGCTAGGTAGGCGCCTCCCCGTGTGCTCCTTTCCCCCGTGCATGCACCCCCCGGATGGATGTGTTCCCCATAGCTATACCCCCCCATGCATATATCCTTCTATATGCAGATATTCCCCATAGATACTTGTATCCCCCTATAGATGCACTCCTCTATRTGCATATATTCCCCATAGATACATATATTGCCCTATATGTGCCCCTCAATAGATGTGTGTTCCCCATAGATACATATACCCACCTATACATACATCCCCATGGTGTGTGTATATATATATATTTATACACATATGCGTATACTCCTTATATGTGTATCCTTCTATGCATAGACCCATATATATGTATATATTCCCTATAGATACATATATCCCCCTATACATACACCCCCAAAGGTATATGTTTCCCTTAAATACATATACCCCATACCTATATCCCTCCATGTATATCTTTCCCATACATGCATACACCCTTTATACATATACCCCCCTAGTATTTCCCATATATATGTATGTTTCCCATATACATSTATTTCCCCTAAGTTATTTCCCCAACATACGTATTTCCCCATATATATGCATTTCCCATGTGTATGTACATGCCTTCCCCACATACACAATACGCATTTCCCCATATATACTTCCCCTACATACGCCAATCTCCCTATATACATGTATCCCCCCTATATATTTCCCATATAGGCATTTCTAGCCGTGCATTTCCCACCTCTCTCTCGGTTCCCCCTGTGTGCCTGCATCCCCCCCGTGTCAGTCCCCCCGTGTCAGTCCCCCCTCGGTGCCGGTGCGCCGGGGGGGCCGGCGGCGGGGCCGGGATTAGGGCCGGGCGGCCCGGCGGCCGCGGCGGCCCCGGCGCAGACGGCCCGCGCGGCAGATAGCAGCGAGCCTGGCGCCAGACGGCCCCTTTTGTTTATCTGACAGCTAAATATCAAGGCAATCACCGCCTCGCTGCCCTGCCTCCAACCCCCAGAGCTAAGACAAACAGTTTGGCTAAAAGAATGCCACTGTTATCATAAGTTCCTATCTCTTTTTTTTTTTTTTTTCTCCTTTTTTTTTTTTCCTCTTCTTTCTCATGGCTCGGCCTTTATTTTCTCTGTACTTTTCTCATTCCAGAGTCTCCCCCTCCACCCTACTCCAGATATCCAATGGATTTTCTCAAACCAACGGGTGAGTAGAGCTTTTTCTCCCCTTTTTGCTTTTTTTCTTTTGCYTTTTTCCCCCCCATTTTTTTTTCCCTTAAAATGCATGCTGCTGTTCCCTCTCTCCGAGGAAAGTCTCCTGCCTTTGTTATTCCCATGCATTTTCACTTTGGAGCTGCTTGTGTGTGTGTCTGACCCCCCCCCTCCATTCCTCCCCCCTCTGGAAGAATTAATGCATGATTTAAGAAATCCTCTGCACAGACTCGGATTTTTAAAAAAACGGAGAGCAGGAAACTCCAGGCGGGATTGCAATGGCAGCCTAGGCCGCTCGCTCCGGGAGCCGGGATGGCCGCGGAGGGAAGACGCGAGCCGGGCGCCGGGGCGCGTGGAGCGCGCGGGGCACGGAGCCAGGCGCCGAGGCCGCGCCGGCCGCGCGCTCCCGAGCTCGCCCGCCAYGGGCAGGGTTTTTTAAAGGAATTCAGCTCGGCGCGGCCGGGTTGTTTGGGAAAGTCGCTCGGTGCTCGGAAGCTGAGGGAAGCTGAGGGAGACTTGGCACGTGTGGCTCGCGGGGACCTTTCTGTGCTTTACGGCAGCCTCATCCTGTCCGGGCAGGTGGCAAAATGTGAGGAAAGAGGATAGAAAAGCCTGATCTTTATTCCGCCCTTTATTTTCCATACATTTTTAAGCCTGTTGCGAAGCCCGTTTGGGGCCAAGCGGTCACCTACACAAAGCAGTGGCCGGCAGTGGGATATAAGTAGGGCTGGCGGGGCGGAAAGAGCTGCTGAAAATCGGAAAGGGGGATGAAGTCGGAAAGGGGGATGAAGGCGGGAGGGGCAGCCCCACCTCCTGACTCTCCATCCCCCCTCCCGGGACTTCATGGATGAGGAGGAGTCCGGGCAGCTCCGTCATGTCGAGATGGAGTCGGGAATAGGCCCATTCCAAAAGATTGGCTCCTGCTTGGTTAACAGAAGAGTTTTGGGTGCCAGGCTCCATCCAGCGGGGGCCTGGGGTCCCCCCAGGGATGGGATTTTGCTGGCCCCTGTTGCCTCTCTCGGCTCTTCCCAGGGAAGTGCCCAGCGGGAGTTGCCAGAGCTGTTTAGCGAGCGGTTGGGTTGCAAAGCGTGCGATATTTTGCAAAAACAGGAGATAAGCGGGCCTTAATTAACGTGGGGGTATCAGTGTTCCGGGCAACATCCCTCTGAAGCGCTGCTTGTGCTTGGGAGCCGGCTGGCTCCCAAAGGCCTCTTGCCAAGTGTAGAGGGAGGGTTGTTTGGGGGCAGGACTCATCGTTTTGGCCCTTTCCTGGCTGGCCGAGGGATTGCTCCCTGGAAAGCTCTGGCTGTGGAGATTTCCTCCTCCTTTTGGTTTATTTTTACCTGCTGACAGTGCCCGTGCTRGATGGAAACCCTTCTGCGAAGGGTTTTTCGGGGGGCTCTGTGCCTGCGTGAAGCTCCAGGAGAGAAGGGTTAACGCTTGCCTTGGGTTTCCTGCAAAGACGTTGGGATAAATCTATTAGCAGGGTTTCAAACATCCAATCTGCCTTTGCCAGGACCTCATTTTCAGTTAGCCGAGTGATATATTTATTCATTAGCAAGTGTTGACATAAGGTAGCAAAATGTGTGTAAACAGAAAAGCCGCAGCGCATGAATGTGCCATTTCGAAAGGAAAAGTTCCTCCTATCAGCCAATAGGAAGTGATTAACGCTGCCAATCGGAAGCACAGAAACAACCGGGTTACTCACCAAAAAGTTCCAGTTTCTTTTTTTTTTCTCTSTCTCTTTTTTCCTTTTCCCCCCCCGCTCTTTTTGAGAGAAGAGCCCAGTTGGATGTTGAACTGGGAGGCCCGGGGAGTGGTGACGGGAGCCCGTCGCTCTGTCATTGCAGGTGGCTTTGACAGCTCCACTGTTGTTTTTTTCCCCCTCTCTGTGTGCACACACGGTGCCTCTTCCATCGGGGCTAGAACAAGAGCGAATTTAAACGTCTGGTCACCGTGGCAGTGACGTGTGGCTGGCAAAGCCACCCTGGAGCATCCGCTGTTTCTGCTCCTAAGCTTTGGCCTGTTGATGGTTGGACCTGAGGATAGTTGAATGAGAGTGGAGCAGCGACTTGGTCTGCAGCCCATTACATGGACTATCAAAATGAGCTGTCTTGGACAGCGAGAGGTTAGTTAGGGATGGTCTCTCCATTTATGGTCAGGCAGTGTCAGAGAAATTGCTGCAGAAGTGGCAGAGAGTGGTGCATCTCAAGGGAAAGTCAACATGGTGCTCTTCCATGAACTGCAATAATGGGAATAAACATATTCAGAGCTGGTACTAAGTCTCATAAGGGTTTTTGTGTAGATGGACACGTAGGCATCGCTGCATGTATCCCTCTTAGGTAGGCTGTGCCATTTGCTTAAGGAAAGGTGGGACAGAGAGGGAGGCAGAGGGGCTGCTATAGTCACTGAAAAGTCACCTGTGCCTTATTGATGGATTTGTTCCGTCAGCTTTCTTTAGAACAGAATGATCTGCCCTCCGACAGCCGTGTTACCGGCGGGAGGCTGTAGCTCTGGGCCGGCTTGCTCAGCTGACTCTCCCAGGGAGGAGTTGTAGCGATGACTCTCTCCATTTCTTATCTGGAGGAGTGTACATGGGCAGGATGTCTCTCCAGGAGCTGCCCGGTATGACAGTGTTGGAGGCAGGGAGGACAGAGGTGCCCTCAGACACCAGGGTTCAAGTAGAGAATTTGTCCTTCTGGTATGGGTGCACCTGTAGCCTCTGTTGGAGCCCTTGTCCCGTGCTCTGTCTAGRTGCTGCTCCTGAAGGCGTCTCCAGCATTGCTGACCAGAGGAGATCCCCCCAGTGAAGGGGGTGGTTCTCTCAGCATAGCAGGGTGGTCCTGATCGGGATATCCACCAACGTGAGGTGCTCACGCTGTCTTGGGAAGCCTGGATGGAGGTGGTGCGTGAACACCTGCTGAGAGCTCGCTGYAGAGGTGCATGCCCTCACATGGCGTGGGTTTTCATGGGGATCATGAAGATTTGGCAGCTTCCAGGGAAAATTTGGCACCTTGCAAGGTTGGGCCAGTAGCCACTGGGAATAATTGCATGTCTTCGCAATGGTTTTATATTGTGGTAGGAGAATTTTGGGKAAGAGGCTCGCATGCAGTAGACTTGCATAAACCTTTGAGACCATGACTGCTGCAGTGCTAAAGATAAAGTGAGCCAGAGTGGCCCACACTAGCAAGAGTCCTTGGCTAATCCGTGGGTGACATGAATTGCACAAGGATAAAATTGGCTACGTTTAGTGCTACAAGCTCAGGAGGTCCATGCTTTCCTGTCTGTGCCATATGGGATCATCACCCTTGTTCTAGGGTGAAGGCTGTGTCAGCGCTGTGTCCTGTAGGGAGACTTCTGGCACTCTGCTTGAGAAGGATGTTTGTGATTGATAAAGCAAACTGGCTGTTAGATAGTGAGACATGGGAAGGGAACTGGTAGCTATCAAGAGAAGCAAACAATAATGAAATACTTTTGTTCTTCTTGGACTCTTACTGCAGATGAGGGAACAGCCCAGATATTTCAGGAGCCCCTGAATCCATCCTTGCTTTTAGCCTCAGTGGAGAAACTCCAAATGGCTCGGGTTTTTGGAGTCAAACTGGAGCAGGACTGCTGTAAATCTCATCATTAGGGTTATGTATTTTAAGTCCTAAGTGGACATACTAATCGGATTCGCTCCTGCCATCTTGTGAATTAGATCCTGTTCTCCTGTAAGGTGTCCAGTGTGCTAGAAGAGGACCTGGCTATGTATGACCTCCAGAGTGAGATGAAGTGGAAGGGGCAAATCATGCCCTTTACCTTCCACGGCTTGCAGGGACTCGTGGAGAAGGTTGCCACATGYGACAGGTGAAGGTTGAAGACCACCATGGTGCACCACATGTAGGAGAGCCCAGCCTATGTTCAGATAGCATCCATAGACAAAACGGTTGGAATCATGTCAGGGAATCATCTCAGGTGTAAGGGAATTGTCCAGACTAGGAAGTGGAAAGGGTTAAAAAAAGGCAGCAGTGTATTTCTGTGGAACCCAGAAAACAGGACCAGGCATTTAGCGAGTGTATAATATACAGTATTTCACAAGTAAGTCCATTTCCTGTCTCCCCCATTGTTTTCGGTTTGATTAAGTATATCCTGTTAAACTGTATATTCCTGTTAGGGCTTATACTTTGCTCTGATAAAATGAGGTTATACACACACACAGGGCTTTTTTTTTTTTTTTTTTTTTTTTTTCTCGGATTTTGGGGATGAATTCTGGAAAGATGACTTACCAGGCCTTGGTCCTCCAAGTGGTGGCCCTTGCTCTTTCAGATGCAGCAATGAGCAATGATGTCAGTAGGGAACCCAAATGTAATGAAACCAAAACTCACCAAGAGWCTGTCAGGACCTTGAGGGCGCATGAGCTTTGTGGATCTCTTTGACCCCAGCCCTGCTGAGCTGTGATGTTTCCTTGAGCTTGAGTCTTCTGGGGTAGTGACCAAAGCCATCCAATCCTTTTCCTGTACTTTCAGTTGTGTGTGGAGGAATACGTGTTGTTGGTCAGGCCTCGTAGGTGCACGTTGTGCTCACAGGAGGTGCTCGGTGGCATTTGAGATCTGCAGGGAATCAGTGATGACAAAGCTGGTGAGGGGAGCACTCTTAACATTAGACCCTTTGCAGCAAAAGGACACTTAACGTTAGGCCCTTTGTAGCAATTAGCCATTTCCCTTTTAGTCTGCGCTTTAGCGAGCGCTGGTGTCGGCTAAACTCGACGGAGAAGGTGGTGATTTAGGCTCTTGGGAAGCTTAGTGAGTCCTTATGTCATAAGGACAGCGGGATGCACTTCATGAGCCTTTAACTTGGACAGAAAGATGGCAGCCCGTCTGTAATCTTTGCCAGTCTATAATCATCGTTGGCTGGTGATGAAGTGCAGCGCARAGCCTTGGTGGAGGCCATGAGTTAGGGTGGATGCGTCTTGATGCACTACCGTGTCTGTGCAGACAATTAGTAATTGCTTCCTGTTCAGCTCCTTGGAATGCGTGTTCTGCTCTYGGCGTTGTTTACGGCATGCTATGGAACAAATATATATACTTAATTCTTGTTCTTTCCCTCTGCCCCAACAGATTGTCCAGACTCTGTGCCTTCCTCCACTGAAACAGGGGGAACTAATTGTCTAGCCCCTGGGGGGCTTTCAGGTAAGACCTCTGTTGTTGATCTTACTGTTGGGTGTGTTTCCTGGGACAGTTGGTCTCTGTTTGTGTTCCCGTTGTTCCCATTGACCAAGGGGGCCCACGTGGACAAGAAAAGCCAYGCTGGAAAGTTTGGAGGATGCGAGTGGTTGAGAAAGGTGTGCTTGAAGGGAGGGTTGGGGTTGTTTTTGGTAGCAGCTGAGCACCTCGCTTGGAGGGGATGTGTGGACAATCCTGGGCACAACTCTGTCCTCCCAGCTACACATTTCCCTTGGATTCCAGCCTTGTGCTTTTGGAATGAGGCCGGAAGAGGTATGCTGGAGAAGGCTAAGTGATACCCGCAGATTATTCACTAGAGGATACCGGCTGTTGGAGCACGTACAGTGGTACCCTCGTGGGAGGATTGAGTGACTGTGTCTTATTCCATCTCTGCTGTGTTGCTGAGATTGTTAGCATGGTGTTTGGGAGCTCGTCATGGGCTCTGTTTTTGTTGGGGTAACCTGTGTGTGACAGCTCATGGGCATGATTTGTGGGGTTTGCCTGCTCCCAGCTGTTGCGTTGTGCTCTGGATGCTAAGGGGCTGTACCCGTGGGCCAGCAGCACTAGGTGGGCCTGTGGGTGAGGTACCTTTACCTTGTGCCGTGTCTTCTCCTTGCCCATGGGTGGTAGATACAAACTCCATGGTGTGTTGTATGTTGGGAAGAATGGTGCACGTGAACCCTGCTTTGGTGTTTGTTACAATCTGTGTTGGTGAACGTGGACTACATGGGGGCATCTGCTCCATYGGTCCTGTTTGTGAGGTTGGAGATAGCTGGGGAGAAACCACGACTGCAGCCTTGGAGAAGTCATTGTGTATCCCTCGTTTTCCCATTCACTGCCCCAACCTGCAGGTGACTTTCCGAGTTTTTAGAGGATAGTTTCCCCACTGCTCCCAGGGCTTCAGTGGAGCAGCGCATGTGGCTTTCTCAGGGTGTCCCATTCCTGGCAACTCTCTTCTCCGTGGAGCTGGGCTCTCTGTGTCATTCCCGCTCCCAAAGCATTAGCGTACGATGGCCAAGCACCTGAAACCCCATCCCCATGTGTCTGTGGCGGCTTCCCATCAGCAGGACATCGGGATGGCCTTGTGAGCGTGCCTGGGCCTCGGGAGGGCCCTTGGCTCTCTCCAGGAATTGCGCTCCGCGTGGATGTCCTTAAGCGCGCCGTGTTTGTTTTTCTTGCCGTGTAACRTATACCCTGGCCGTTATTCGAGAGGGGACCACATTGTTTGCTCAAGGGCCCTAATGAGAATTAATCAAATGGAGGGGCAAAGGGAGCGGAGCGACTTGTTGCCAGGTTTCTTTCTCTTTTTTTTTTTAAGAGTGTTTTGGGACAGAGTTGGGTTTTT